>NW_009194539.1:0-23088 GCF_000690835.1 Fulmarus glacialis | reverse complement strand
AGGACTGCACCCCATGGAAGGGACCCGTGGTGGAAACAGTTCATGAAGAACTGTAGCCCGTGGGAAGGACTCACGTTAGAGAAGTTCATGAAGGACTGTCTCCCATGGGAGAGACCCCACCTCAGAGCAGGGGAAGAGTGCGAGGAGAAGGGAGCAGCAGAGACAGAGTATGATGAACTGACCACAACCCCCATTCTCTGTCTCCCTGCACCGTTCAGGGGGAGGAGGTAGAGAAAATCAGGATTAAAGTTGAGCCCAGGAAGAAAGGAAGGGTGGGGGGAAGGTGTTTTAAGATTTGGTTTTATTTCTTATTATCCTAGGCCGATTTGATTGGTGATAAATTAAATTGATTTCCCTGAATCAAGTCTGTTTTGCCTGTGACGGTAATTGCTGAGTGCTCTCCCTGTCCTTATCTTGACCAACGAGCCTTTCATTGTATTTTCTCTCCCCTGTCCAGCTGAAGAGGGGAGTGACAGAGCGGCTTTGGTGGGCACCTGGCGTCCAGCCAGGGTCAACCCACCACACCCTGGTATCCAGCGATAGGATGCATGGGAACGGTTCAAAGCTGCTCCAGGGGAGGTTTAGACTTGACATTAAGAAACATTTCTTTACTGGGAGGGTGGTCAAGCACTGGAACAGGCTTCCTAGAGAGGTGGTCGATGCCCCAAGCCTGTCAGTGTTTAAGCGGCATTTGGACAATGCCCTTAATAACATGCTTTAGCTTTTGGTCAGCCCTGAAGTGGTCAGGCAGTTGGACTAGATGATGGTTGTAGGTCCCTTCCAACTGAAATATTCTATTCTGACAAAGAGATATAATCCCCACTTCAAAAAATCTTAGAAGTGAAATAGTCTAAAACGGCAAGAAAAGAAGTATCTGCATCACAGTTGGGAAGCCTAAAATGCAAAGGTATTTGTTCAATGCCATGAGGAAATCTATGTCAAGGCCTAGAAAAGAACTTGCACTATTTCAATCATTGCTCTACGTTACTTCCTGAGCAAGTGCTTCTTGATAGCATGCAAGAATAATTGCATGTCAATCATCGTAGTTCAAATCAGTGCAGATAGTGAAAATGTTTTTATTGCAAAAGATGCTCAGAATCTAATCAGGATTGTATTTTTATTTTTTAAATGAAGACCAGACTCTGATGCATTCATTTGGACTGTTGCCTGCCATTGAATTATCACCTAAATCCCACTGATTTCCATTGGAAATTAAAACAAACAAACAAACAAAATAGCTCAGCAACTGAGCTGTTACCCCTCAAACCATTAGGGGTAACATATAACACACGGCATCTCTTGACACCCCCACACCATTCCCTGTTGTTAAAGAGTATCTGCCACGCGACCTTTGACACTTCCTTTTTTTTTTTTGTCTTTATTTTTGCAACCTCTGCTCTAAGGAATTTCTGTGGAAATTTGCTCAGCTTGCAGGAAGAAATTGCATGAGTTGATAAAAGCTAAAAATAACTCAGCAGAGGGCTGTCCAATAAGTTAGCTTTGGGATGAGTCATGGAAAAGCCTGGGAGTATTGTCAGCATACAAGTTATATGGCTTTCTACTTCATTTGGATATGCTTGTGAAGTGTGTGAAAGAGTCTCATGAAAAGCACTCATTGAGTGTATTGATATTGTTGTACATCTTTCAAGCAATTTGGGGACACATACTTCCTTTTGGGAATTAACTGTGCTGTATCTTGCAGGAACTGAAAGAGAAATAAAACTGGACCAAACTTATCAAACCCTTTTGAATTTCTTCCATCTCAGAGTAAGGCACTTTGGGAATAAGGGTGAAGCAGTAAATATTCTAATTTTCTTGTAAGGCTTTTTATTCTGACTCATGCCTTTCCTATAAATGAAAGAGGACAAGAAAACAGAAGATAAATACCATATAGGTAGTTCAAGATCGAACTATAGTAAGATGTAAGCAAAACTATCTGGAAAACTGTTTTCAGAAAACAGCTATTTGTGATTAATTTCTAAATGGAAGGCTGTACTAAGTGTGGTTCTTCAAGGGGCTATTCTCTATCTCGTACTCTTGACACGTATATCTTCTGCAATAAAACATACTTACTAAATCTCCAATCACAGTAGCTAAAGAGGCTACAGGTGTGATGAAGAACAAGAATAAAGTTCAAAAGGATCTTGCCAAAGTGCTATTTACAATGGAGAAGTACTGAGTTTTGCACTTTGGAGTAATTCCTCAAATCTACTGCATACATACAGAAATACGTACATACATCGAGGGGAATAACTAATCAGGCAGAAATTCTGCAAAAAAAAATCTTAGAGCTAGACTGCATCCTCAACTGCACATGAGATGACAATGTCCTGTTGTTGGGGAAAAAAAAGGGAAGATAAAGTTCATATTTCTCATGAGGATCTATGATAACTATTCTATCTACTGAACCTTCAGATAGCTGTGGAAGTGCTGTGTCCATCTTGACAGCACACTCAGAAAGTGGTAGACTAATTGACAATCTTCCAGGAAAAAGCTGTGAAAAACATTCATTGTTCACAGCCAAAGACCTAGAAAACATGAACTTGCAAGAGAAGTTTGAGACAATTGGGGCTTTAACCCTAAAGAAGAGAAAACTGAGGTGAAATGTAACAGTCTTCGGTTATGTAGAGACTACTACAAAGAGGAAAGAAATCATATTTTCCATGTCTGTGGAAGACAGGACAAGAAGTGATGGGCCTAAATTCAGCAACAGAAAATTAAGCTGAACATTAGGCACACTGGATGTTGGGACAGTCTCATGGTCAGAAGAGCGAAGGCTTGGAACGAAGGAGTAGGAGGGGCTATGGCGACTTCATCTCTGACCATAGTTAAACAACCAGGTGAGGAAAACCTATGCCTAGACTAACACAAGCTTTGGAGAAAGGGTGTGGAGAGGACACTTTGCCATGTAACTTCCTTTCTGGGACTTGATTTTTCATGTTAAAGTAGTAAATCATGGGATACAAAGCATATCAGTTGGAATTGACCATTCTTACTTCAAAGAGTTTACAGTAGTAAAAAAAGACAATAAGGAGCCAACATGGGTTAAATCAGGCAAGGCTGTGCAACTCTTGGGTCATTTAGGGCAAATTACAGTCAAGAGAGATCAACACTGGCTTTTTTCGGGAGCTCTGTGGTAGAAAATGGTTTTAAGGGGAAGTTGAAAGGGAAAAAATGAGAGGTCTGAAGAACCATTTAAAATGATTATTCCACAAATTCTACCAAGATACAAATACCAGGAAAGTCCCCATCTCCAGAGCCTACAAAGTCAGCCTTTCACTATATGCATGTATGTAAACAGTGTGCTGACCTTAGCACCCTGTAATCTAGGATGAGCCTCTATCACAGACATGCTGAAGCTGCGGTTTCCTAAAGAGCTGAGCCGAATTACTGGTTTCACATAATCAAGAGGGAGAGATTTTGTGGCCATCCATCTCTGGCTTCTAGCCTCATGGTCCCACCCCAGCCCTGTGTTGGTGCCATCTCTGTGGGCTGACCCAGCAGAAAGCTGCTGGGTTTTATGCTGGGATATTTTTGAGCAGACTAGTGAGTTAATGAGGTCACGGAGCGGGGGGTCTGGTGAGTGCCAGCCTCAAAGTAAGCAGTAAGAGCATGCACCCAAGCTGAGAGAATGGGGCAGCTGCTGCAGGACCCCTCTTTCCAAACCAGTGAGTGATTAGGCTGGCTCAGAGTTTCTTGTGAAAATTATGGCTTTTCTTCCATGTAGAGAAGCTCTCATTCCAGCTTGTAAGAAAACCAGAGGGATAATGCAAAAAAAGAGGAAAATCACTAGAAAGCTTATGTTGTTATAAAACATTTGTTATTAATGCAAGGGGAAGAAAAAAAAAGAAGATTGGGAATTAGCTGGACAGGAAGAGGGAAATATGCTCTTGATTTGAGGTTCTTTTTTGCACTCCCTTAACTGCATGGTCATGGCTTGGCAGCCGTTCAGACTTCAGGAGGCATTGTGCAAGCCTCTGGTAGGAGGGGTTTCCTTTGATGAGCTGGCCATTGTGACTTTACAAGAAATCGTACTGTACTTCCTCTCACCCATTACAAACCACAGTTTTCTGAATGAATTTTCTCCCCTTTTTTTTTTTAACAGTTTAACCCTTAACCTTTCTGACTCATGTTTTCTATTCTGGTGCAGCATGCAACCCAAGGTTAAAACGGGGACAACCTACACGAACAAGACTCCGCTGCCTGTGGTCTGACAGGGAAACTGAGCGTTGTGTGGAGCAGTGTTTGCACTGAAGAGCAGTTTGCAGGTCTGGTAGTGTGGTATGAGGAAAAAAAAAAGCCTCTCTTGCAAGTCAAATGAAGAAAGTCAGGCAGCTATGAACCTGTTGGTGATTCATCTGTACTCTCCAGTTTATACTAATTGCTAAATTCTGGAGGTGTGGTGTGGGCAATGAGGGTAAAATGGTATAATTAGGGAAATGACCCTTTCACAATTAGTGGAATGAATTTGTCTGAAGGTGAGAAAGAGGACCAAGTAGTTAATACAGTGGTCAGATATACTGGGCTAAAGTCAGTGGTGACATAAAAAAATGTATCACATTAGAGTACCTGTTGGGGAAGAAACTCTTGCTGCTCAAGACAAACACAAGATTTGTGAAATACATGTGGCATAAAAAAGCTAAGTAGGGACAGAAAGGGGATGTTCAAAGGTGGAGTCCCTCTTGGGGTCACTATTAAGTATTCTGAAATTAGACTGGAAAGTAAGGAATCAAAGCCACGGTGTCTTAGCAAGGGTCTACCCTGGGTTATGAAAGGCCTTTGAGTCCTTCCTTGTGCAATCAGCATAAAAGTCACAGTGTGTGAAGAGCACTGGCTTTTACCTTCCCTTATACCTATATCCAAAGGGGAATAAAAAGGAGATAGACGTATTTCTCATTCAACCATGATAATGGATGGTGTTAAGAGTCCTGAGCAATGGCTGAAGAGATGGCACCTTCCCGATCTCTCAGGAGATATTAGGACCCAGCAAGCTCCCTAGGGTCATGTTCCAAGCAGTTTACTGTTAAAAGGATGAATCAATATGTGACAGAAAGGCCAAGGGAATGTTTGCTTCCCAAATCAGGTGATGGGATCAGTACTCTTTCTCCAAATGTGGAAAAGATCTTTTTTCCCACAAATAAAAGTAAAATAAATTTTATCTAAATGAAAAATAAGAATAAAACCCCATACATTCTCCATATAAATACGGAAAAGACTCAGAAAATCTGTGACCTCCCTCACTGTTGTCCTGCAAGGTTGATAAAGCTCTGTAGTGATCTGGATTCTTGGGACAAGGACATATTTGATAGGAAGAGAGAACCACCTACTCAGGATATTGTGGGAAACAGGGATAAGATGTTTAAGTAAACTGATGGCTGAATCTAGCCCAGGAGGCTAGTGGATGGAGCTGGCAGGTAACAGACAGCTGTTTCTACTAAAACGTGTCCTGTTGCTCTGAGAAAGGGATTACAGCTTTGAGTCCCTCTCTTTAAAATGTCACACAATAGCCAGTATGAAAAGACAGCATAAAATCTCCCGTGACACCTGCAAAACTTTCAAAAGCAATTTGATATGTGATATACTGCTACTTTTGCTTGTCAGGCTGATATCACTTTGGTCCTGCTCAGTCCATCCATCTGAACTGACTTCTTGTCTCTCATCTCTGGGAAATGATTCATTCAGTGCCTGTGAAGGGCCCGCGTTGGGAGGTTGCAGTCGTGGGGCTCACGGAGGTTACTTCTGTCTAAATTGCATGGCTGTCGGACTGGGTGGCTGCAGTACCTTCAGAATGGTGGGAAGAAAGGGGAGGAAGAGGCATATTTTAATAGATGGTGTGGAACATATCAACATCTTTCAAGCAAATCAAACATCTTAACATGTTTTTTATTTCCTGTCTTAGAATTTTTTAGGTTACGTGTATGATCTAATTTTGCCTTTTGTTCTGTTTCTCTTCCCTATTTGGCTGCTGTCACTTGTGAGCAAGGCACAGTGATGCTGCACTTGTCTCCATCATAATAAGTCCTAAAATATTCACCTTCTTCTAGGTTATATGCTATATAACAGGAGGGCAACATAGACTGCAAAAAGTAGGGACATTTTTATTAGCACATTAAGTCCTTCAGCTGCTATTGTGGTTTTAATTTTGAACAGTGCTATAAGCACTTTAGACTTTAGTGAAGTGTAGCTATCATTTATCAGAAGGAAAAAGAAATCCTGAGAAAGAGAAACCATCTTTTCACTCAGTTTAGCATTTGACATGTGTATTTGAGTCATAGCTTGTCAAAGACTGATGAACAAGGTACACTCATGTCATTTTCTCCATACAGAGCATCTTTCCTCTATGACTCTCAAAGCTCTTTACCAATTGTCCTTCAGCCAGAAAGTAAAGCACAGATGGTCAAGTTGTGCTCCGTTGCTAGTTTAATGCCTCTGTAAAATCAAGTAGACCTGGGCTACTAGTGAATAAAAAAAGGCTAGGGGAGGGACAGCATAGGACAGTTGATCAGTAATGTTTAAGCGCTGGCATGCTGTGTGGCATGATCTGGAAATGTGTCAAGTAGCACTATCTCAGGCGATGCCTGGGGTACAGAATATGCTCCAAATTTTCTAATAGGCAGCACAGACAAGACTGCCATGAGTTTGGCCCCTTATCCCTTGAGGACTATCACAGGTGACTTTGCACCTGCAAACCCTCATGTTGAACTGAAGGAAGGTAACACATGTTCTTAGTTTCATGTTACGAAAATGTTACATTAGTTCATGCACTGTGAGCTGAGAAAGAAACAAAAAAATAACATTTACATTTTAGGGCCACTCAGGGCAAAGTGCTGTATAGTACAGCTGTGGCCACTCTGTGCTGCTTGACCACACAATGACAGAATGCTCCCTGGTCATCTTTTATTTAAGAAATAAATAGCCTGAGAAGTGCAGGGCAATACTATCCCTCATTAAGACTGTTGTGTATGACTCCATCAGTGCAAAAGAAAAGGTGTAAAAATCCATTTACATGTGGCTGAGTATTGTCTCCCTGTGAGATGATCCCCTGTTGCCTTAAGGGACTTTCATTGCCCTACTGTGTATAGAAGGAAAAGCACTTGGCCATGTCATGATACCCCACTGCCCTTACTGAATTTGCTCCTGGTTTATAGGACCACCCTGTGAGATGAGACTCAATCCCCGTGATTCAGGTCAAGATGAAAATGAATAGATCTTAGTAGAACATATTGCCTAGCCTTCTCCCAGTGGGCAAAAGAGAAAATGCAGCTTCTGTTTTTCATCCAAGCAAGTAGCTGTTACAGAGTAGTAAAGAGGAATCTATTAAAACTGTGTATGTGGGACTAGATCCAAAAGGTTTCAGAGCCAGACATTGGCTACACCTGCTTTGAGATCGTTTGCAGGCAGCGAGGAGGTAAAGTTTTGTTTCAGTAGATTAGATGAAAGGGTGTGAGATACTCTAGTTTGCACATAGCTGGCTCATCCTGAGCACTGCGGTGCATTCTAGCAATGCCTGCTTTGATGGAGGAGGAATCTGGCTGCCATGTCCAGCTCTGTTTAGGGCAGGTATAAACTGGGAAGTGCTTTGCACTGGCTAGAGGACCCTGGTGATGCAGGAGGGTTTTGAACCTTGTGTCCTCCTGCTACTCCATCTTCCTCCCCAGCTTCTCGGGGTGCTGCTAAACCACAACCCAGGACCGTGCACTCAAATCCCACAGCGAGGCAGGTGCTCTGGGGGAACTCTGCACAGCATTGCAGAACAGGAAAGGGAAGTCTGAAAGGGCAGAAGACCAGCGATTTTAAAGGTGCAATGTACAGCAGAAACTAGGAGGAAACATAATAGAAAGCAGTGAAGAAAGCGAGCAGTTTCTCTTTTAAAGCTATTGTGGCTTAATTGAAAGGGATAATGATTCTAATAACATGGTGCACGTGATGTTGTTACCTAGTGCTGTTATGCTACAGGCAAGACACAAAAGGCTAGAAAACCAGGCTCCAGGACGTAAGCCTGGTAAAGTGAGGAAAACTGAAACAACCTCCTCACTATGCAGTTCTGGGCAGGAAAATTGCATTCCGTTGATTGTTTTTTTTAAAGGTGGTTTGGATGGATAACACTGGGTTGTGTCTTCTTTTCTTTTTTTTTCTGCTTTGTAACATTTTAAGAGTACTTGAACAATTTGATAAGGTTTCCCCAAATTTTATTAAGTTAAACTTAATAAAGGATTAATAATAAATTAATAAAAATCCTTAATTAAGGATTGTGAAGTTCCGTTTCCTCTTAGCTTTGCTTGACTTTGTTTGGGATGTGTCTGATTTTCTATATGATTTTCTTTGTGTGTCGTTACATGATATGTTGGCTAAGTCAGATTAAGAAGCTGGCTGCTGGCTGCTTGTTTGACACCATGTCACTTGTGCCAACAAAACTGATTGGGGGGGCGTGTCCCACAATAATGTGCCTCACTGGAATAATGCTCAAAAAAAAGAAAAAAGTATCTCCCATGTTTCAGGTAATCACACCCTCAGAGTATTGCCACTCTAACACCTTAATGAAGGAGCTGAGCTTTTTCAAAAAGGCCTCCTTTCTCTCTAGGGTGTAAAATAGCCATTGGCAGTAAGTAGCTGCTGAGTAACATTTAGTGTTTGACTAAATTTCCCCACTCTTCTCAGAAATGCATACCTCCCTTTTGCTCAGGACTGTGTAGGATCTTCTCTCATGCACACATCTTCCCCCACACATGAAGGAATAGTGCCTATGAATCTTCCAGCTACCAGTCAAAGCCTGCAAGCTCAGACCATAAAACATCCTTCTCAGACCACGGGAGGTTAAGCCCTGGCCATAACTAATATGAAATGTAGGATGGCTGCATGTTGAGGGCACGAACCAGATTCAGTTCCCTCCTCTGTTATGGTCTCTGAGTGAAGTTACTGACTTGTTACAGCTGAGCTGCTCCAGCAGCTCACTGCTGCCAAAAAACGGAAGACCCATTCCCTTCTTTTTTAACTCCACTTCCTGCACATGGGGCTTTCCTCCTTTCTTTATATGCTTTGGTGCTCAGCTGACATTTGGCTGAGCCAATTCAATTCACAAAACCAGCAGGTAAGTATTCACACTTATTTTTTCCAGGTTAGTTCTCTGCTGGTTTCGTGAGTTGAATTGGTTCAGGAAAGGGTCTGATGATCATCAGATCTGGCAAAGGAAAGGAAGACGGTTTTGGGAGAGAGGAGAGCAAGATCTATAGCATACAGCTTCACCCTCTCTGTTTGAAAGGGAGTCACTTCTCCTTCTGTGCATGAATAAAATCAGGAATAGTCTTTCTTTTCTTCCTCATAGGGTGATTGTGTAACAACATTAAAGACTGCCAGACTACAGCAGTGAGGGGGAAATGGATGCTAGTTTTTGCCTTGAGTCTGTCCCTTGTTAACTATTAATAAAGATTTTATTATATCCTTTAGTATTTTTCAATAGTTTTCTTTAAATAACATTTATTTTGGGAAGTTTCTTTTCTCTTAAGAAATGCAAAATTAGTAATTGTATGCACCATCCCACATGTATTTCTAATAGACATGTTCATCCTTCTGCCTTCTGGCAGGAAACAAACATGTAGAAAACTGCAACCACAGATCTTGTTGCTTGAATCCATCTATCAAAGTTTAACATCCTTTTCAATTACCTTTAACTTGTGGTGTTGGATTTTTTATTTCCATTCTGATCTCTATTTCTGTGGGTTTTGAATTAAAATATCTCCTCCTTGGTTCCAGATTGATACCATTTGACTGTGAGGCTTTCAATCAATTCTTTCAAGGCTTCTGCTGGTTGCAGACTGACAGCTAATTGAAAAGCAAACCGGACTAATGCAGTTACACAGGGCTCTGCCAGTGACAAGCAGAGATCATCAGGAATCCCTGCAGGAACCGACAGAGTTTCTCCATATTAAATAAGGTTGCAAAACTTCCCCAGAAAAACAGAGCCTGCACTGAGCACATCAGGCAAGTTACTGGCTGTGAAGCATTTAAAATGCTAAGTAGTGAGCCTCTGACTGTAATTCAGCACCATTCTCAGTTATGACCTGATGACCAAAGCTCTACTGATAATGACTATGTTGCATCATGCATTTGGAAGGATGAAATGGACTTAAAAGACCACATTTTGCAGTTGGTTGCACTAAGCTATCTCTTTTGGTGCAGTTGTATAAACACAATCTAGTTCTTCAGTTAGGAAGGGAATGGTGTATGCAGTCATCCAGAGCTGGGTGAGCTGCTGTGCCTGAGCGCACCAGCACGTGCTTTTGGGCACTCGACTGGGCAAGAGCTACAGCTGCACAAGGCCTTTTGGTTGCACAGAGGGTGCTATAGCCCAGGACCAGGTATCTGATGAGATGAACTCTCTTTGCAGATCTTGTAGGAGGTACTTGAGCCCCTCTTTGGAAAGCACTGTCAGCTTTTGACTTCAGGAGCCCTTCTCTCCACATACCATGTAAAACAACATACCTGAGTCTTTAGGCTCAACAGTGTCCTGGTTCTGGCTGGTACAGAGTTAACTTTCTTCCCAGTAGCTGGGGTGTGTGTGCTGTGTTTTGGTATGGGGTTTGGTATGAAAAGAGCATTGATGGCCCATTGATGCTTTGGTTGTTGCTGGGTGGTGCTTGCACAGGGGACTTTTTGGCCTCCCATGCTCTGCCAAGTGCAGGGGAGGCGGGGGGCGGGGAGCATAGCCGGGGTGGTTGATGCAGCTGGCCAATGGGGCATTCTACACCATGTGACATCATGCTGAGTATAAAAACTGGGGGGGGGAGCTCTCTGGCGGCTAACGACACGCAGTTGGTAGGTGGTGAGCAGTTGCATTGTGCATCGCCTGCTTTGTGTATTCTGTTATTGTTGTTGTTATAATTGTTATTATTACTGTTCTATTTTGGTCTATTTCCATAAGTAAACTGTTTTTTTCTCAATCCGTGAGTTCTTCTACTTGTGCCTTCCCGATTCTCTCCCCAATCCTACCGGAGGTGGGAGTGAGCGAGCGGTTGTGTGGGGTTTAGCTGCTGGCTGGGGTTAAACCACGACAAACAGTCTTTTCTGTGCAGGACTGTTTCCTTGACACAAGAAGGAAAAGGCATGCCCTGAGCATCTCCCAGAGTGCAGTGCCTGTTATCCCTGTGGATAGGTAATGGAAAGGTAGCTGGTGAAATCCTATGGAAAAAAGCTCTGTTTCACAGCTGGTTGGTTGAGACATGGCATGGACCTCAGCAGAACTGCATTAATAGAAAGGCAGTAAATCAGCTGAGAAACAAACCCTATGGCTCAGAGCTACCCTGTACTCTTCCCACCAGAGACAATAGGTCAATCTGTCATCTAAGATGCCCTGTTACCACAACCTCTGGGCTCCTTGCAAGGTTCCTGGAAAGTAAGGAAATCCTACTCATCCCTGCTATCCATGAGGAACTGATACCTTGACTTCTAATGATGCAGAGAAACACACTGCAATTTTCATAGCTGTCTGCTATGCTGTTTCGTTTAGGATGGTAAATACCCTTAAATACATTCTTCCGCCATGTAGGAAATGGGGTTGCAAGCTCTTCCTTCCTTACAGCCTTTTGGTCTGTAACCAAGGATAGGGCTGAGCCTGAGGCAGTGGGGTCACTGTGGAGGTGAAGTGAACATACAGGAGCAAAGCTGCAGATGCCTGGTCAGAAAACAGCAATATTACAACTTTGGGGTACTATCACCAAGACCTATGATTGGCCAGCAGATTCAAGAGGTCTCGGATTTTTTTTCCTGTTTTGTTCTTTCAAGTTTTTTACCTTGAATATTTCCAGCACTGGAGTGCTTGGCTTTCAGTGCCCACGTTACAAAGGAGGGTGTGTGTTTGTGGAGCAGGGTGAAGATACAATTAAGTCCTTGTCATCTGTCAAACATTTCTAATGTCCTTGTGGCACAACACCTTTCTGTGTGGAGCTACCTGTCTTAGCTCTGCAGCATATGCTAAGGGCAGAGTGCGGTGCTGCCCTTGAGTACAGGACAAGCACTCAGACGAGTCCTGAATGCTCAGTGCACCGAGCACATGTGCACAGGGGATGAATGAAGTCACGGTTTGGTCCCAGCTATACTCTGTGAGTTGGGCTATTCAGGGTACTGGTTTCTAGCATATGGCTGCCAATTCCAAGGACTAACTGTCAGATACTTAAAACCCAGCTCACAATACATCACATCGTGCCAAAAATCAGAGTACTCCAAGCCTTCCTGCTGGTGCATAGTTGGCTTTCTGCTTGCTCACGTTACACAACACATCATTGAAACAAAGACAGAGCAAACACGAACTAATGTGTTGAAGGAACTGGCAGCAACACAAGTATAGGTCAAAGTTATCTATCTCCTGCCTTCCCCAGAAATCAGGAGTGGAGTGTGGGAAAGAGCAAAACCTTTTTTTTTTTTCTTGTAAAGGTTTTAATTCTTGTGCTGGAACATGTCCAGTAAAGGAGTTCTTGGCATTCAATGCCTGGCTTACAGGTGTGGGTATTTGCTTGAGCATGTGGAGCAGAGGGAAACGGCGCTCTCAGTAAGGGTGGCTACAGAACAAGACTCCCATTTCACAAAACAAATCCAAAACATGGAAGATTTTGTGGGGTGATTTCCCTGGACACACACCAAGTTGTTTGTTTCTGTTGATCCACTGGTTAGGGTCGTACAAGAGCTGACAATTGGGCAAGCACAGCTGTTTTCCACCTGCTTTGCATGCCTTAGCTGCTTGCAAAGTGGTAAATTCAGTCTAAATTAACCTGGCTTTCCAGAGTTTATGCAAAGGGAACTAGCCCTGTTTGATTGCAAGCCCTCCTATTTGTGACTCCATATGATGGGTTTTGTGTTCAGGTGTTTTTCCAAGTTTAAAATCACTTTCCTCCTGCCTGAAGATGGAAGGCATTAAGGCATTATTTGTACAGGCCATGATGTTGTGCCTGTTATTCCATCACAAAAACTCTGAACCATCTCTCCCTTTTGCAAATCAGTTTTATGCTATGATGAGGTTGTTCATAAAACTGAACATGGGGACATTTCCTTTTACAAGTCAACACACACACCTTTTATCATCACTGGAGGAGATGGGCAGCCCCCAAGGGGAGCTTGGAGCACCCTGCAGCTCCGTCCTCTGTCTGGGCGAAGCTCTCCTGTTCTGTTGGCTAGAGGACACCTAGGGAAAATCCAGTCCTGTGAGCATACATAGTGCCAATACACAAACACATACGCACACACACGTTTGCACTAGCATAGTAGGTTCTTTCTTCCAATTAATCTGTTTGCAATCCTGTTGCGGCTAGGACACCTATATTTAGCTCCATAGGAATTACTTTTATGGTTGCATAAAATATACTGCACACATTTTGGGAGGAGGTGAGGAGAGAGCAGGGATGCTATGAGTTTATCATCTTTATTTCTATGAGGGCTGTGTCCTTTTCAACCCTCTGTTTTTCCTAGGAGAGATCCAGAGCCAAGCAAAGCTCTCTCCTAACAGAAATCCGTACTCCATGAGGTTGTGGTTGATTTTAGCCATTTTCAGTAAAACTCCCCCACATTTCAATGTAATAGCAACCAGTCCATTCAAACCTTTCCCTCCCCAGGTCTAATGGTAACAAGCTCATAGGAATAATAATCCCAAATTCAAATTCATGATCTATTTCTAATATTTTCCTCCTAGAATCTGAATGTGCTGTATAAGGAAACATTGTTTTCTTTCAAGGTATAGAGTGGGAAATTGAGGTGAAGGGGAGAAATGATTTCTCTACACATTGTGCAAAAGGAGTTGCCTAGCAGTATTAAGTGTGTGAAAGAGCATCACCAAAATTACCAGAAGTTCTGCTATTGACTTCATCAGGCAATATGACCCTTCCTCTAACACATGGTCATCTTGCTTCATGGAGAGAATCTGAAAAAGCGGAAGAGTAAAAATGTAATTCTGTCCACTTAAACATACCCAAGCCTCAGAAGATAAGGGGAAAGTATCTATAGGGAAAAATGCTGGTCTTGTGGGTGAGACACGAGTCTCTGACTCAGGAAATGGGTAGAGTTTTCTGTTCCCTCACAAGCTTCTTGTACGAACTGATGCTGGTCCCTTAAACTCTGCTGTTTCTGTTTCTTTACGTTGGTAACATGGGACTGGTGCACTCCTAGTACTGTTTTCCTATTAGTTCTCTCTTGAAACTCTTTGATGCTTTGGTCTTCTAAGACTTTAGACTCCTGGGGCAGCAGTAACAGGCTAAAGTAAAAATTAGAATCCTTAATGGACTTTTCATAGGGCTTTCTCTTTTTTATTAAACAAAAGTGTATTTTTCACTTTTTATGGTCAATGTTTGTGGTGTAAGCACAACTGAAGACAAATAAGTTTCATTATATCATGCAATGATTTAAATAAAAGTCAGTTCTACAGTTCTTCAGCTGGCTGCACTCAGTTAATTTTTAATAACACAAGTTTTGTCTTCATTTGTGAAGTATTTATAAGTACCTGACTTGTGAGTACTTCGGAAAATGTCATTCTTTCTTGGTTATCTGCGAAAGCCTGAATGGTCCTTGAGCCTTCCAGCTCCTCCTCTGCGTGACAACATTTCTGTAATGAATGGAGCTTAGGGATCCCCTGCTTTGCAAAGCTGGAAAGCTTGAAGCCTGAGAACTGGCATGAAACTGGCATGAACTGATAGGAAAACAATGCAAATATTTCTGGAAATGCTTTCTCAAAGCATTTTACCTTCAACGAACCAGTGCTTTTGGCAACAGCAAGGCTGAACTAGCTAACTTTGAAGTGTTCCCAAGCTTTCAACATGTCTCCATTCTCTCGACATGTCTCCATTCTCAAGCTTTCTTTAGGACCAATGTCTCAGACCTTTCATGGTTGACCTGTTACTTGTATTTGACTTTTTGTTTGATTTTTCTCTGTGAATAAACCAGCTTTTACTACCTGGTTTGGAGACCCCAATGGTTAGGCTCTCTACACTCTTGTGGACTCAATAGCCATAAAGATGACTCAGTAGACCTCATCCTCAATCTACTGAGGCAGAGAGCAAAAGCTGCTTTGACCACAAATATGAAGGATAAGTCTGGGGAGATTCTTCTATAATGCCCTTGCCCACTGTGAATAAGAAGGAAATACTTTTGTTGGAAGAGTCAGTCCTGAGTATTTATCTTGCTATCAACTTTGATGAATGAAGTGCATTGAGCTTTCCACTGTCATGCCCAATCTATGTGAAAGGTTAGCTTTTTAAATGTTCCTGCTCTCTTCTTTGTTACATATTAAACCCTCATCTCTTTTATGTTGTTAGTCATGCATGCCTTCACTGTGAGAGAAGGATGGGATAGTTTCGAGGTAAAGAAACCGTTCGTTTTACTCTTCATCATCTACTCTTTATTCCTTTCCAAGAGCTGGAACACAATGACTCAAAGTTAAACCATTTTCAGAATGCTACCTCCTGTATCTTTGGAAATTTTAGAGTAGTGTGCTCTGGAGTCCAGTGACCTCTATTTTTTCCACACCCAATGCATATTTCCTGACTCAAATATGGTCTCAGTGATTGACCACATTTCTTGTTCCCCTTCATTTTAAGGATCACCAGTTTTCTCCCTCTCTATCTCTCTCCCCGTGAGCAATCCTCTTGCAAAAACCATAGCTGATTAACCTGAGCCTGATAAAAAATCTTTCTGAGGTCAATGGAAATATGCCCACAGTATTCAGCAGACTTTGTGGATCAGGCACATACTAGAATTGACTGGAAACCTTTGAAGGAAGTGGTGGGGTTTTTTCCTCTTCTTTTCCTTTCCCTGTAAAATGTGGTGATTCATTGTGGCTGAACCTTTTCTATGACTTTCATTGGGAAACAGCATGCACCCCCTAAACCTGCAGTCCAGTCCAACTTCCGCTCCACCCACTTCAAAACAGAATGCAAACTTGCTTTTTTTCTGTCTTAGATATGTACTCAAACCATGAGGCTTTTCTGAGATGTCTCGTTGTCAGACCTCTTTTCAGGACTTTTCCAACTTTATTTAAATAAACAATTGTTGCACTAGAGAAATTATTCAGTGGTTACAGTGCTCACCTGTAGTGGATGAGAGTGAAATTTAAGTTCCTGCTCTGAACTAGGTAGAGTAAGGCCTTCAACCTAGGATTTCCACATCACAGACAGATGTTCTTACCACTGAAATGCTGTGGGGTGATTTACTATTTTACCTATGTGTGAAAGATTTTTAAGTTTCCTGTGTCTCACTGCAGAGCAGGAAAACTTACAAAAGCACATGCATTTGCATGGGTTAGATAAACTCTTTTCTCTATAGTTCTGGTCCCTGTCTGGTGCAATACTGTATCCATTCTGCTACTGAAGTTTCCTTCTACAAAGACACTGGGGACAAGCCAGTAGATACCATTTAAGAATGAACTTCCCCTTCACTGTCAGCAGAACAAAGGTCCCAAAACTTTCTGGTGGAAGTCTAGCTGCAGTGACTGCTAATAATGACATAATTTTTGAAAGATGAGAGAATCTGTTGAATCCCATTAGCATCAACTGCATCTATAGGTGTATCTATGTAACGTATCCAGCTAAGCAGTTCCAACAACATCCTGCATCCAAGCACTCAAGCAAGCATTGAAATGCAAATACCACAAGAGTGACATCCCTGCTCAGCCTTCCCACAGCTCACATCTGATACCACATCACTGCTCTTTGCGTGTGCAGCAGAGAGTATTTCGGTGCATGATAGGACCTATTTATGTAAGCTCTCCAAATGCCTTGAACAACAGGCATTAAACTTTTTCATGAGCAATGTCTGCTCACCTGTCCTTCACCACCATTAAATAAAAAGTTAAAAATCCCTAATGATATTCTACCTGCTCTTTTACAAAGATCACTTACTGCAGGTGAGTGGGCAGATAAAATGCAGACGGTAAAATCAGTGCTTAATTTTTCCTGTTGCTCAGGAAAGTGTGCTGGAAGATTTAACTTTAGTATTTCACACTTTAATGAGATTATAATTCTTTTGAAAGAACCACGATAGATATAGATATACTGGAATACTACCTAGCATTTTCCAGCTGATTTTCTAGTACCTAACGCCTCTGTCCACAACCCGGTACATGAACTGGGTTTGGCCTTCTCTGTCTCTGTCGGTACTGGCTTTTGGTCCAGTTTCAACCTCACTGAACTTTTAGCTTCCAACGTCTTTTTGTTTTGTTTATTACAGGGGAATACAAGAGGAAAGATGTTGGAATTTTTGTGGGTTTTGTACAGATTTCAATGTTTAACTGAGCCATCTTGCTTTAGTTTTGTTTGGTTATTTCCTGATTTTCAATTTCATCTTGCTAAGAACCCCTCTGGGCACATGCTATCATAATTACAAATTGCTCTCTACGGATAGACAGTGGTCACCAAAGAGCCCTGCCTCTGTCCTCACAAAAGTTGGGATTTAGCCTGTGCAGAAGGCCACCATAATTCCCATGTCCCCCAACTAAGCCCCAGGTTAAAGCTGGGAAAATAAATAGAGTTTAGGCTTAGGACAAGGGTTATTTCTTCCCAAAAAAGGGCCATGTCTCAGTGCTGACACCTACTGCACACTGCCAAATTTGTTGAAATTCAGGTGAAAATGCCACCCTCCCAGCAGTGTGCACAGCATGGGTTGTAACTGGGTCACAGCAGAACTCAAGGGTTGGGGTGCAGAGCTGCACCATCCCACGTCACCCTGAGCAAACCTGCCCCACGAGCAAGTGGTGGAGGGAGAAGAGTGGGAAGAGGAGGTCGTGGTCTGGCTTCCTCCTCCTTGAACCACACATCTCCGGTCGCAAACTGGCTCTCATACTGAAGTGCCACGGCTCTACTGAAGCAAGCAGAGCTATGCTGCTTTACACCCATGAAGGTCGTATCTCCAAAGTAAACATCTGCAGTTGGTGAGATCTTATTTATCTCTGTGCATCAGGTGGGTGGTGGCCTCAGAATCAGACCAAGCACTGGTCACTGCTGTTGTCATGTAATCTCCCACAGACCAACCTGACACAGTGAATCCCATTACATGTTCAATAGGAAGACACAGAAGAAACATTTTCCACCTCCAGCCCCAGTTCATTTAGGACAGTTGTGTAATTCAGCTTTCTTTTTGTGTGGAACCAGCCTTGAAACAGTTCTCATGGGTTGGAGCACCTTTTGGTAAATTCACAGCTGAAAGGGAAAAATCGGTCATAGCAATAAACTTAAAATAATACTCCTCCAACAGGGACGTCATGCTGCATACTTATCTCCTCACCCCAAACCACATCACATGCATTCAGATGTGTGTCGGAAGTAAGAATAGCTATAAACAGCATAATTTATGTAGGCTGGTTCACCTGAGGTCTTTAGGCCTGACTCTCATGCTAGTTACTCTGGTAAAACTCCATAGTATCTGAACAATAATAGTGTGATAGATCTGGTGCAAGAGAGAGGAGAATTAGGCCATTAGAGGTCTGATCACTCAAATTATGTAAAAGCTTATATTCACGTCTTAATGACAGGAAACTGAATGTGTAGGCACTTCTGTGGTTCAGGAAGTACAAAGCTCAGAAGCATCATCAGAAAATATACACAGGAAGGAGGATTGAAGTGGGTTCAAAGTCTGTTGGTAGAAAACAGAACTTCTTTTATTTTTTACCACTGTTTTTACCAAATGAGTTGTGGGGGGAGCATGGGACACGGTGGGGGAGGGGACACCTACCTCGTTAACACTCTTGTTTTTCATAATTTAAAACAAGGGGATCTCCTTGTCACGCTGGCTGATTTTCCAGTGCTGAAGACGTCAATCTCTGCCAAGACTCATCAGTTTGCCATTACTACTTGGGGACTCTGGGAAATTCTGCCTATTTATTGGAAATAAATATTTATGGAAGAAACAGAAAAGCCAACCTGTGGGCTTTTAATATGGCACCCATAGACTCCTAAAAGGATACCACTGCTTAAGAAAACGGACTGTTTTTCCACAAGAACACCTACTGTAAAAGAGAAGTGACACCGTATTGTGGTCAAAGAGATACTGATTTTTTAACTCCATATTTTCAGACGTTTTTATCATACCACCAAAGTGATATTTGGGCATGATACTGCCCAAATTTGGAGCGATATTGCTTGGGCATACTATCAGCCCTAAAGTGAATTTTGTTCCTGTAAAAGGTTTTGTGACATGCTGTTGGATATTTACATCAACCTGCAAGGGCAAGAAGTTGCAAGAAGGTAGAACTGCTTTAAAAAAAACCATGGACAGATGCTTTTTAAAAAGTACATATTTTTTATAAAAATATGGTTTTCAATAATTTCTGTACTAAAGACAAATATAAGCATTGTATAGCTGAGTAAAAATTTCAGTTGTTCAAATGTTTTAAATAGGGTGGGATTTTTTTCATTACATCTAACTTTCAGATATTGAGCTGTATAATATACGCTTATACAGTACTTAGCACAATGTGTCCTGATCTCGCCATGAACATCCAACCACTAGTGTGATAAAATAATATAGATTTTCTTTGAAGTCCTGCAATAGAATTTAATAGAGAAGTTTATCTCTGCTGTGGAGCTTAATGAGCAAACTCATAAAATGTGGAGACGTGTTATAATTCTCTATTACAGTCCCTTAGATTTTATGTCATTTTTACCAGGGACTGTTTTATTTCTTGTTTTAACTATTAATTTAACTATAGTTAAAGTCTATTGAACTTCTCTATAAGGTGGATCATTTGACGTTTCAGCAGCAACATCAAAAGACTTGCAGGGAAATTCACCAATGTGAATTTCCCAGTCTCAGCAAATTTCAGCCAACCAAACAATGAGTTTCAAAGCTACCACTGGGTTAAGTGGAGCCAATACTTTACCCTGGTTTTGATACCTGAATGTGTAATTTCTTTGAATATGAAACTCTAGAGAAGCTTTCTAAATGTGACCCCATGCAAATCAAAATCTAAGAATGTTTTCATTACGTTCTGTGAACTGAAATTGCTGAGTTTCACATCTCTCTAGATTTTAAGTTACTGAACCGGGGAATTTTCCTGTGTAGGTAATTAAGAAAACTTGGTATTTTAACTTCAGAATTATTTTTTGACATTGTCCGTTCTATTCTGTGCCAGTTATCGAGCCTCAAAACTCATATTTATTTGGCACTGATTTTAGGACAAAAAGCTGGGAGAACTTTTATAGAATGGAAAAGTCCCCAAAAACATTGGAAAAAAATGGTTTTTTTCTCCCTCACATTAGACACGGCCAGATTGTCATGAGCTTTAATAATGGCCTTATGTACTGGAAACCCCTCTGTAGTGTTTTGTCTTCAATGAGTATTTGGAAGAAATTTTGTTTGACTGAAAAGGTTCCAGTGTCTTTTAACGTCACAGTGAAGAGTTTTCGTATCACTGACCTTAGGTATTTAATTACATTATTTGGCTACTCACCTTTTTTATTTTTGAGGGGCACAGGTTATAAGTAAAGTATGAGTAAATCTGTCAGGATTGCCCAGACTGTGGCAAAGGCAGTTCTCCTGGGGCCTCATCTGCTACCTTGAACTCATGACCTTCTTTCCCCTCAAATCGCTACTTTTACTGGAATTCTTAGCCACTAGGCATGACCATTAAGAGGTAGTTAAGAACAAGTCAAATTCCTGTTTACAACCTGAGCAATTCTGATAGAAGCTCAGAAATTCTGCTCTCTGGGAATTTTAATACGTCAATATTTATTTCCGTTCCAAATTAGGGTAAAACAAAACAGCAAATGGAATGAAGTATGGTGAAACGTCACTTCAGTACCACTTAGACATTTATATGACCATAAAAGCTTTGTTGGAGGGGACTCTGGAAGTCATCTGTCCAACCTTCTGCTTGAAGCAGGACAATCACCAGCATGAGAGCAGGTCAGCTCTGGCTTTGTAGCTAAGACTGGAAAAACTCTGTTGACAGAAGTGTCATTTGGTCTGAGATGATCAACAAGAAAAGTAGTTTGTGTACATTGTACTTTAGTTTTCCGTTCTTGGGTAGGCTTTATCTTCCATGACTGAGGGCTCCTGAACAGTGGAAAGACTCAATCCAGCAAGAATGATCATCCTAAATGGGCCGATGGGAACTCGGATCTCAAGCGCAGCAGCAAAAAGAAAAATTGTGTCCTGGCCCAAATGTTTCAATTTGCTTGACAAACAGATGTCCATCACAGATTTTTTTTTAAGAATGATGTTTTCTAATGAAACTATTTTCCATGCAAAATTCTGCACTGCACTGACTAAAAGGCCAGTGCTGAACAATGCTTCTTCAAAATTAAAATGTTAAGAGACATTAATCTTAACACAGATTAAGTAAAAAAAACAACTAGGGAGGGAAATGTGAAAAAATAAATCAGGTGAGCAACTAACATATTGAAAGTCAGCAAACAAAGGAGTTTTGACTCCTACTCACGAACATTTAACTGATCACCAAGACCGTTTGATATTTTTATATATATTTAACGTGGGAAACTTCCTTGGAAGTATGTGGGTGTTGCCAGGGCCTCGTTGGGCCAGGTAGCTCAAGTTTACCTTCCTTTCCACTTCTACTTGCTACCCTGACTGTGGTGTCCCACAATTTCCCATGAGAAGAGTTGTTTCAGATCCTTGTCATATAATCTGAGAAGTGAAACCCCCATCACCTGACCCAAACACCTTGTGTGAGTTCTGCCGTTCAGGTTGAGAAATAAGGCAGGAGGAGCACATGATGACACTCTGTTGTGGTATGTGTGCACCAGAACAGCCCTCCTCACTGTTCTTTGCGCCACTTCCCCACTCTTCCCTTTCAGGATATATTAGTCATCAAATCATGAGTGAGAGAAGTTTCCATGTCATGGTATTTCAGTCCTCTAGCACGAAGGGGAATGTGAAAATGACTCCAGTTTGCAGCACCTGTTACTTCAAACACACATTGCAAGTTGTCTAACAGCACTCTCTCCCTCTCTCTCCCCCTCGCTTTCTGGCCAAGGTTACAAACTAATGAGCGCAAGACTGCCAGCAAAAGTGCTGACACAGTCTTCACATTTCATGGGCTAATGAGGTAGAAAATAATTGTTTGATGACATAAATTAATTAGTAGTCACAGAATTTTGAAAACAGACACTGTATATTCCTGTGATTTAATCAGGCTAGGGTGACCTCCAAGCATTTATTTTTGAAACGAAGGGGTGCAAAGCACGGGAAAGCAAAAGCACTGGCAGAACTTTGATGCAATTTTTCCATTACTGTAATTGACTGAGTTTATCATGGCAGTCAGAGAAGGAGGTGACAGACAGGGCTGCCTCTCTGCATGCAGCCAGCTCTTCATGTTACAGAGCACCACTGTGTTGCACTAGAAGTTGCTGCTTCTCAGTGTGGCAGATAGCGAGCTGCATGTCACCTTCCTCGCCACCCTAGCAGTATCACTGTGCAGCTGAGTCTGCAAACACTTCTGTGATGGCTCAGGCTGCAGCTCTGACCCTGCTTGTGGAAGAAGCAAGGAGTAGGGGAAGGACAGCACAAGGACCTGCAGGAAGCCTAGACCCACAGATATTTCATGTTCCTGTACTCGGGTCACTTACTACGTATCTAATATAGTTATTTGTTATCTGGGAGAGGAAACTGAATACCGCTTGCCCTAGAGAGATGTAATGGAGATAAAATTCATAATACCGAGGTCCAAGTAATTGCTTAGGTATCTAGAAACAGCTTTGGAATTGGGAACGTCATACAGAAACCTATACCTTGATCCAAATTCACAGTCAGCTTCCATCCTTTCTGTTTTCCCTAATCCCCTATTTTACTCCAGGTACAATGCATCCCTGCCAGTGCAAGTCAGGTGGAACTCACTGTGAATACAGGATGACTTCAGCCTTATGCAATTTATGCTTTTCTACTAACCGCCTAACTTTGAATCCTGCCATCTGATTGTTTTCCTGTATTTGGGGATGAATGCACTACCCATATCCAAAGCTGGCTAAAGTATCTATGCATGACAGCCATTATTTTCCTCTGCTACAGAAGCACATGGGATATTCATGTGGGAATCCTTCTACGAGGTACAACAGGACCAGTGGGTTTGAGTGCATGCTCAGTTCCAGAAAAACTCCAGATAGA
>NW_009194538.1:78071-136681 GCF_000690835.1 Fulmarus glacialis | reverse complement strand
AAAAATTTAAAAATTATGATAGCGTTTATATGAAGTGAACAAGACAAAAATTATCACAGCTGGCCTCATCTTCTGTTCCAAACACACAATAAAGACAACTGCAGCTACGAATACAGGTACTTAAAGCACCCTTGTGTAGTTGTAGACCTGTAGAAGGCTAGGTACATGATGAACCTTACAACAAGGTGCTCAACATTAGAGAGTTAATAATGTGTGTTATTAATATGATGTAAAGTGCAATAACTATAAATCATCATTAAGTGGGTTAAGAATTGTCTGGCAGATCTGGAGAATCAGAACTGGCTGGGGATGGCTCTAAAGTTGTTTCCCCCAAGGACCAATACCTTGTCCCACAGATCTCAGCCTCCTTTGGAAATACTGTTGTTTCATGCATACGACTGACAGGTTACCTTTGGAAGAAAAACATATGACAATTGCTATTCAGCAGCATTGCATTTTACATGTAAGGAGGTTACAAGGGGAAGTCGACCAAAGAGTCTGATTTTCCACAGTGGCCTCTTTGCCTGTGATCTCAACCTACCTTAACATGTCAAGTTAAGCAGAGCAATGTTTCAGATATTGCTCTGTCCCTGGCAGGCAACACTTTTCAGAAAATGGAGATGAGATGGTACCAGCTTTGGCCCTCCAATTTCACTCAAGTATCATCTGTCTGGTCTGTCAGAACCTTTTTTTTTCTTCCCCACCCACCCCCCACCCCCCTCCTTCATGAGCAACATGCTTTAGTCCAGCACAGTTTGGCTGCAATGAACAAAAAAGATAACAGGGTGAAATTTTAGGATCTGCAAAATACATATCAGCCGTGTTGATCCAGTGGTTCCTTCTCTCCTTAAATGCTGAGCTTTTGATGGGCACACGCTTGGATTTCCCACCTACCAATCTGTATTGGTGACTAACGAGCTGTTCTTTTCCTGCACTGAATTCTCCATGGAGAAAGCTTGGCAAGTGCATACATGGGGTGGGTAGCTGAAAGGGCAACTCAGATTTCTGATTGAAACATGTACATTGTTATCAACCATTACTTAATAACCACATGCTTGTTAGATGCAGTAAAAAAGCTTGTGTAGAGTTAGGATGCTGACTTCTCTACAGCAAGTAGAAATTAAATTCTGCACCATTCTTTCTGCATTCCACAGAATTCTGGCATAAGCAGTGAAAAACTCAATTTTCCGGTGAATTAAATAGAGGGAGAGGTAAAATAATCAAAGTAGCAAAACTGGGTTGCTTCTCTGAGTACTAAATCTGATAGGATTTTCCCTGTCACTATCTTTATAATTGCTTAATTCATCTGTGTTTTGGGAAGGCCAAATAATTCACAGTATTGTAGAAGTTATCAGGGAAGCCATTGATGGAGGGATTACTATTGATGTTTTAGTACATAGAAGGCATGGAAACTGGTTGGGACTCTAAGCTCGCTGGATTTTCCTGGTAAAATAATAACTGGTGGTATAATTAATAATGATGACATTCAAATGTTCATCTTTATGTCTCAAGCTTAACAGCCCAGTGAAATGGATGGGGCTGACTTTGACTTTCAGAGTTACTGTTTCAGGTTGTCTGTCGACTCATTAAGACAATATTGCATTGTGTGTGCTTATTTCACTCTTTCAAGGTCACCTGCTACCAAAAGGACTGAAAAGCATATGTGTGAAACCTCATTGTATTGCTCCCTCTTCCAAACTGCCTTAGCTAAGATAACCTGCCATTGCATCTGCTGCTCCTTGCTAAATTGCTGTTTTCACAAATATTTAAACACAAAGTACATACTTTAAAGTAATTGTTCCTTATATTTTGCCTTATGCCAAAATACGTGTAGTGAAAAAAAGTCCATGCTACCGCTAAGAATATGTAATTGCACAAACAATCTTTTAATTTCTAGTTCAAGCTTTCATTAATGCAAAAAATTATACAGTCCCACAGCATATGGGTTGGCAATATTCTACTACGTATAAGCTTTACAGATGTACAATGATCTTTGAAAGAGAAGATGGGGGAAGAGACGTTATACAATGCAGTAACACAGAACCACATAACACTGTGAAATCATTGCTGTTGCTTTCCAGCACATTGGAGGAGTTGGTGCTAATGCTTATTTCTTGTCCTTTCAGTGAAAATGTCACCAGCCACAATTGTTCCTGACTAAATTAATCATATTGGGCCATATTTTTCCTAATGATCTGCAGATCACAGTTTGATAGCAGCTGTTGTAGACCAAAGGTATGAAAAATAAACAGAGAATGCATCACCACTAAAAAGCTGAAAGGTTCCTGTAATTACAGATCTCTACCAGAGTACAAAGCCTGGAGTATATTGACAACAAGATCTTTTCAATGTATGGGGAAAAATGATTTGCTGTGATGTTTTAAGAAGGCATGCACATGTCAGTAACTCTGTAGTAGCTTGCTTAGGTGAGGGAAAATCAATTAAATAAACCCCTCTATCCTAGCACGACATAAGAAATTATCCTTACATACAGACAGAAATGGCTGGTTAAACTGGAATATTCCTAGGCATAACATTTGTACCTCATCAGCTTGACTCTGAACCCCCTACATGAAGTTCACACTGTTGTAATATCTTTGATTTCAGAGGAGTTTCTCTTGAATCATGCAAATTAATCATGTGTAACTCAAGTTATCAATTTTCCATGAAACACTCGTGAATTTAATTACTGATAATTGCATTTTAAAGTGAAAATTTTGCCGTGAAATCCTTTTTCTTCAAACCTCACTTTCAACTTTGATAATCATAGCTTTTTCTTAATGAAGATCATCTTATGTTTTGAAATGTATTCAAGCACAAGAAGAATTACAAGGGAAATGCCTCCACCCATTTTAAAATTAGAGAAGCAGAAAAATAGCATTTCTCTTTCTGGTAAAAAAAGGAATAAATAAAATTAAGCAAGATATGAAAAGGTACTATAAGAAGAATTCTTTTCTGTGATAAACTTAAATTTCAGTACATCCTCCAGAACATAGCATATAAATTAATAATACTTGTTCAATAAAGGCTGAACTTTGATATGAAAATTCGAGTTTTACTAAGTTGAAAAAACAGCTGAACACAACTCACAACTACTAGGTATGATGAAGATTTACCAAAAACAATTAAAAGACATCACATGCCTTCTTCTTTGTCATGCTGAACCTCTTTTTTGAGTTCATGCTACTTTGCCATTATGAAGAAAGAATTTATCAGTTTTCATAGCAGTGAGCATTTTTTTAACTCGTTAGAGGCACCTAACAGAAATGCAGGGCCAAACTTCCAGCATGCCCTCAGTAAGGACTGCATTTTTGCATCTGCAATTTTTCAAGCATAGCTGAAGTTACTTAAACATCTATCTGTTTGATTTACAGATGCAATCAGGTACCTGCATATACAAGTGATTGTAACTGCAGGTGTTAGATTGGGGACTATCTTTTGAAATTCTGGCTCAAAATGTGCAAAATAATTATCACTGAGATTATTTAGGGGTTTTACGTGGGTTCATTAAACAAGTAAGCTTTGACATTTTGAATTCTCCCCATGTCAGAAACTGTTGAAATCCTTAGGTAGCCTTCCTGTGGGTATGTGTTCTCATTACCTTCCCTGCTCCACTTTTTCTTATACCAAGCATTACTTGCTCTGGCACAAGTGCAACATTTATTCTGTGTAGGTTGTGCACCTAGTTCAGTTGCAAACTTCCATGGCTGAAGGGCGGGTTGGTCTCTTTGTTTCATATACAGAACCTGGGGATAAAATTAGGCTCTCACATAAAAATGGTGTGAGCCATGCACTCACTGCCTTCCTCTGATCCAGGCTTCAGTTACATCAATGAAACAGTTCCCACTGACATTGAGGGCTTTATGTAAGACTTTAACAACTGAGCATGACGCCCACAATCTGGCTCCATTGTTATTACTCCATGTAACAAACTGTCTCAAAATCAAAGATACAGTTTTTCCCTTCTGTCCTTTTATCTGTCCTTTGACTGTGCTTGTAGGAAGATAATCAATACACATGAAACAAAAAGATAACGGAAGACCTTGCTCTTCAAAATGTTTTGCGTGAGACAAAGTGACATTACCAGATCACACAGCAATCCTGTGCCCACAGATACTTATAGTAAGGACTAATGTCACCTCACCCATATATGTAAATTTATGTACTGATAATTTATAAATTGCTAAAAGACAGCAGACAGATTGTATGTAATGATGTGTACTCTCTGCACTCTTACAGGAACGATAGAAATCTTTACCTGCTGCCCCTGGACCCTCTCCTAACATTTCTGTGTTGTCCAGGTCGCAGAAGAGCCATTATGGTGACGCACACTGTCCAGGTAAGAACTGTATTGATGGCCTCTGTAGCTACTCTTCCTGCACAACCCCAAGGTATTAACTGTGCCTGTGGAAAACTCTGTGACCTGTAGAGAGAAAAAAAAAACCCAACGCTGAAGACTGCCTCTTTTATGGACTGTACATTTTAATAATATAAACTATTCCAAAAACTGAAGCGTAACAAAGAAGATTTTAGTAATTCTTTTAATTATCTTTGGTAATAATTTTGTTCTTTCCCTTTTACCTGACTTTTATCTCCCTTCATTAAGATAATTGATAATATAACCCTCTTCTACGAAAATGTTGTCTAGTTCATTCATTTTAGCCTGGCAATTTTCCAGATTGTTAAAGATATATTTCAGTCTTAAATATTGGCTATGACACAGCCTTCTCTTTACTGTGTCTAGATGAAAGTTAGGGGTATATGTCATATGTTTTCCTTGCATTACTCCCCTGCAGGATGCATGTTGGTAAAATTCATTAAGAGGGGTTACAAATGCTATTCTTAATTGCCTGGATTCCTGTGAGTGCGAAGAAAAGCATTCCCCAAGCAATATTGGAAACAACAGCAGAAACTAATAAAAAAACCCACTTTAGATTTAACCAAGCAAAAATGCAAACCAATTAATCAGGTGAGCTGGAGGAGGGTAACAAGAATTAAAATCAGGTCCTCAAGAAGAGGAAGATCTCTGGGTGGCAGCAATGCCAGGAGAGCTTGAGCAGCGTGTGCAGGTGGGGAGCCAGGCAGTAAAGGTTTAATCTACTCAGGACTTCAGGGCATCTGCAAACCTCCGCTGAGGAAGGACTGTCTTATTCGGCAAGGAGAAATGGCAGCCCTACGTAGGGCAAAGCTCTGGGCATGTGAAGGAGTATGAGGTAACATTTAATAGCTATGGGGCTTTAACATGTCCTGCCACTAATTCCTGAATAATACCACAGGTCATCAACAGGATAATTAGAAAAATTTCTACTGACATCAGCAGGCCTCGGGCCAGGCTCCAAGCAAGGCATAAGTGTATAACTGGCGATGGCAAACAGACAAGGACTTTGCGTCAAGCTACAGATGTTATCTGGGAGGTAAATGCAGAGTCTGTTTATTATGATTCCACACAGAAATCTGCAAACATATCTGTGCTTCTTAATATCATAAGATAAGGATAATTAAAAAGGAAATTAGAGTAGAATGACAAATGTGGCTAGGGGGCTAGTAGTCAATTAACATACAGAGATTGGCTAGGTTATTGCTGTGGGAGAGAAAGATGCCAAATGAGACATTAAAAGGGTGCAAATGCCAAAATTGTCTAACAGCATTTTTCTTAATAATACAAAGAAGAATTAGATTAAAAAAAAAAAACCCAAGATAAATTTTAAGGTGGAAATTTAATGCTTTGCATAAATTAGGAATTCCTTACTGGAAACCTCCAGTTACCCTTCTTTTCAGCTATTAAAATTAGCTTGGAGAAAATGTGATGTTCTCTATGGCTATGGAAAATTCTAGAATGCAACAAAAGAAACAGATGCAAACCCCCTAGAAATGAATTAGTGCCTTTCATCCTTCTCTAGAATATGTCATGCTGTGTTGGAAGGAACTGTGATCACAATGCCACCAACCACTCACTTTTTGACTGCAATGTGATTTTCTGTGGATCCATTCTTCCCATTGTGTTCATTGGTACTTCCCATTGCAACGTCCAGAGTTTTGGGAGTCTCTGAAACTCCACACAATTAACTTCTATAATTTGGTAAGAAAGAGAGCAGGTCTTTTCTGAACATCTCATTGCTGGTCATCACAACTTTTGGAAATCTTATCCTTCACAAAGATTTAAAGAGCAAGATAAAGCAGATCAGAGACAGATCAGTAGTAAAGAAACTTCCTTCTTTTAGATTAGCATGTAAAGTTTTTTGAATATTCCCAAACACCTTTGATTGCCAGCCCTTAAACAAGTCAACATACCATCCTTCCCTCTGCAGCGGGGTTCCCCTCCCTACCCCTTGGGAAGTGAAAAAACTGCTACCTGAGATGCAGATACAGACAACACAATTCTCTCTGCGTCTGCTGCAGTGTGATAGAGACAAGCCCTTGACTATTTCTGGCTTTTGGAGAGATGACAGGTACACATCAGCCTATGAAATGGCCGCAATGTGCAGCAAAAAGAGGGGCAAAAACTCTTAAGGGATGTCGTGTTTTAACAGGCTGAGACACAGCCTTGGCATGTGCCAAGGAGAGAGGCAGAGGGAGGTGCCTGGGAAGTGTGTAATGTTTACCTTCCCGTCACAGAAACATTTTTCCTGGGCCTGTCATCACCCCTGTTGAATACTTGCCTGGAGGAAACCAAATGGTTTGCAGTGCTTCTGTACGAACACACCAGTGTGCTTGTCAGCATCACTGGGGCAAGACAGTCCTGCTCTCTGGCCATGGGACTGGGTCTCAATAAGGTCTCAACCCACTCAATAAGGC
This sequence comes from Fulmarus glacialis, assembly GCF_000690835.1. NCBI lineage: Eukaryota > Metazoa > Chordata > Aves > Procellariiformes > Procellariidae > Fulmarus > Fulmarus glacialis. The sequence goes on along the minus strand of NW_009194538.1, from coordinate 129,886 downwards.
TTTGGAACAAAATACCGAGGGGCTAGTGCTGCATGCCATGCGGGAGAAAGTAGCTGGAGTTAGGGAGAGATAGGAAAGAGTGGGATGGGACACCTTTGTGAAAAATTCTTCCTGGAAGAAGGTGTCTTCATAAAGAAGCCTAGAAAAGAAGCACTCCTTTGTGGAAGACAGAAAGCACAGGGAGGATGCTGCAAACGCCTGAACAGCCATGCCAAGTTCATAGAGCTATCCTGCCCCTCAAACGATCCTAATCGGGACAGACAGTAAGATGCTTGCAAGCGTGCAACTAGAGTCCACTGTGTTTGACATTATTACTGGAACTTGTGCACATATTTAATGATTGCCACAGGGTGATGTTGCCAAGGTTGACCACATTTTCCATTCCTGAGGAAAAGGTGTCGTGGCTGAGGACTGGGGTTCTTGCAAAACCGAGTGTCATACCTGTCCTACTATTAAAAGTACTGGTGAAAATGTAACTCCTTTCTTTTAATCTGTCCTGGGAGATTCTTTATTCAGTTGTATGACAGTTATGTCTTTCTCCACCAGCATTTCAAATCAGATCTAAAGAAACACTGAAGTAAAATGAAGAAGAAAAAAGACCTGGTTCTCCATAAACAGCCAGGTAGCTAGTTCGTAGTGGAAGAGAGCCAAAGTAGTGTTTTACAGAGCATTCAGATGAAAAGGGAAAGAAGGTATTATTTTCTTCTGATGGACAAATGTATGTGTCTCAGCTTGGGGCAGCCGCAGGGAGAATTCCTCTCTGCTTCTCAGTGAATGACTGATTTGTCTGTGACAGGACAGTTAGAGGCAAATATTTGTGACATGGTGTAAAAGCATCGTTTGGATTCCTTTTCCTTTACAAAATTTTCAACCAGGAACACACCCTTTGCATTACAGTGCACAATAGGGACTGACCGGTGGCACAAAATGTCCACGCCTAAAAAGCAAAGTGGCTCTTCAAGGTGAGGAGAAATGTGGTTCTTTTATTTCAAACTGAATTTAGAGAACAACTTTTTTTAGACCAAATACATGCTTGTCAAAGAAACCTACATATGGATGCAGAAAAGAGTTTCTTTTTTTCACTGCATTTTATGCCTGGATATGAGGGTTTTGATGGTACCTTATCGAATAAAAAGGAAATTGGAGAAAATATAGGATAGGGAAAATGGTAGAAGAAGTTACGCATTTGGTAGAGGTACAGGGAGAGATAATTGACCATTTGCTACCAAAAGAAAAGGGTTCAGCAAGGTTAAAAGGCACTGGAAGCAAAGTTGATGGCAATGTAACTACTGAAAATGAAAATGGTTATGATTTTTATTAGCCTGAAGAAGAATTACATGGAAATATTACTGCAGCTGGTGAATCTCAAAAGGCAGCTGAGGAACAAAAGCGTGAGGCGCTGCCAAATGGCCGCCCTGGCAGCCGTGGTACAGTCGGTAACAGCGGGGATGCACTTTCCAGGAGACTGTCCTACAGGACGCTTCGCTTGGCCCTTCAGCCCTACGGGTGCTTTTCACACTGGAAAGGGTGGTAGGCACAAAAACATTCGTTTTCATTTTTAACTCTAGAAACAGAAGAAAAGAGCTCTTTTTCCTCCCTTTTCCTCTCCATCTCCCTTAGATGGCCGCGGTCCCTGGCTGTGGCGGGATGGTAGCACAGCCAGGAAATGCAAGCCAAGGGCGCCGCAGGCGATGGGCAGCCGCCGGGTGCTCGAGCGGACGGTGTCCCATCTCTTACCAGATGTCAGCTCCAGTCTGATCTGCTGGGAGCAAACCTCCTCTTAAATGCCTGCTGCCCTTACTGCCATTTGCCTACCGGTGTGTGTGGACGGACTGCTTGTGGAGGCAGGGGCTGTCTTCCTCTCCATCTGTTTGCACACCTAGAAACAGAGGGAGAGCCCGGTTTCAGTCTAATCTGCCTTTACAGCACTCCATCAAGTCAAGATAACTTACTGGAAGTGTCCTTTCCACCAGAACTGGCATGCATCAGTAAAGCGTGGATTTCCATAGATTTTAGCCCAATTCACACCATTGCTGTGTAAGCTTGGGCACAAAGGGATAGCAAGAGAGAGACAGCACTGAATATTTTCATGGTTTAGTTCACTATTTTACGTTAATCAGAAATAAAAGAATTCTGCATTTTAAAGCTGTTTGCTCATTGCAAAAGGCATGAAAAGGGCTGATGGAAACAATTTCTAGAGAAAGATTTTCTTTGGGAAAATAGAGGCTGTGTAAATCAACATATCTCCAGGGAAAGATCAATTTTTATGGAATTTTCCCATCATGATAATCTAAATTAAATATTTTATTTTATGTTGACATTAATTTCTGCATCCAGTTAGGCCAGCATTGTGCCTGACAGGACTTGCAGACAGAAAATATTCTTCCTTATTCTTCCCAATGAACCTAGCTTTTTGTTTGATCTGCATCTCCGCGGTGCACCAGAGCTTCCCATTGATGACGACTTGCTCTGGTGAATCCCTGGAGTTCCAGCTGAACTCAGAAATGGGAATGGAAGAAAAGGGAAACCCAGAACCACATTTCAAAGAGGCATTGAAGAAGCCCAGGCATACTGCTACCAAGGTCAAGCTGAGCTAGATGCACTGATATTGTCAGTCCCCTTTGATTTTTAAGTAATTTAAAAGCTCAAAAAAGCTCTTAGTTTTTTCGACTTGTTGTGAATCAGCTTTTGATTTAGGCATACTCATATTTTTATTAGACATGTTTGTCTGCTAAGATAAGAGAGGCATGAACAAAGGACTGAGACGGAAAAAAAGATCTGCACACAGTATGGTGAGAAGGGTAGGGAACCCAGCGTGGCAAAGCCCTGAGCAAGCACAGAAGGAGAAAAAATGAAAGGGAAAACATGAAAGGATGTAACTTGGTTTGGTTTCAGTGGAAGTTTGATGGTGATTGTCTTTCAAATTGTGTCAGGCATTGGAGGGGTTTATGTAAAGAAGAGGGCTCTAAAGCTTCTCGCACTGCTATTTGTGAGACCAGCACAGCAGGATTTCCCATCCAATTGGAGACAGCTACTGAATCCTCTTTCACCCCATCCTAGGGTGACCCTCCACAAGGGTGCGTGATGGATGAGGAAGGCGGCCTTGGGCAGAAAGGCAGCATCCCTTTCAGGAGCTGTGCAGACGACCCTTTCTGGCAGAAGAGGTGTGGTGAGCCACCTCTGAGAAGGCACAGTCCTGCTGGCGTACTGCGACTGTCTGGTTACCTCCATGGGTCCGCACCACCCAGAGGAGCGGGTACCGGCTCGGAGGCTGCCGGGGTGAAGCAGAGTCTCTCAGTGATTCTCGTACAAGGAGATTGCTGTTACTCTGGGAAAATTTTGGGGGTATGGGGGTTAGTGTCTTTTTTTCCTGTGCCATAATATAATCTCTCCACCATATAGAATCTCTCTGCCATTAATCTTTCTGTCTCTCTGCCATAATTACGAATAATTCCTAATTCATGCTCTCTACTACTATATATTTCTCTAATATACTGCTTATTTAAGCTCTAGTTTTATGATGTGTTTTTCCTCTGTTGTAATTAGAAAATGCCATAAAGCTATGCAACGAAGTAGGGAATCAGGTTCTACCAAATGAAAACTAGCAAAGGCTGCTTTATGACAGAGGCAGTTTGAGAAGTGATCAAATAATAATGCAAGTTCTTTCTTTTTTGACAGGCCAGATTTACCAGTACACCCCAGATATGTTGCTCCTCTCCAGCCACACAAAACAGCTGTAAACCTGGTTTAACCAGGCTGTTAAATCAAGTTTACAGCTGCTTTGCATCACCAGAATGGCTCAAAGCAGGCAGCACATACCAGTGAACGCAGGCCTAATTGTACACTAATGAACGATGAAGTAGTTTAGCATGCAGTATTCACTCTGGCAGAATGAAAAAGAAATCTTTATATAGAGAAGATATGTTAGAATTTAGCCTGGCTTTGCTCGAGGGGAAAAATTCATCCTCTTTTATTCTGAGTGGATTACAATTAAGAAAAGCATCAGAGACAAATTATTCAAGGTTAGAAATTTAAAAGAGCTTTATTTTTTCCAGATATATTAGTGCCTGCTCAGGCTGGAGTTACAACAAGTGGAACTCATAGTTTAATTACAAAATAACAGTCCAAAAAATCTGCTTATGTAAGCATGTGTTTCCATTAGGGAAGAAAAATCATTACTGAAAACAAGATAAAAAGTTAATGTTGCAAATCTCATTGTCTGTGTATAACTACATTAATGCTGGATAACTACTCTGTATTTAGCAAGGTGTTCATTGTAGAAACCTGTTAACACGGTTGAAATCAAGTGCAACCTAGATGCCTGCTTAGCTTGTAGTTATCTTAAAAGAACCAAAGCTCAGAGTATTTTTCAGTGCTTTTAGGACATTGCTTTTCTTCTGTAAATAAAGCTTATGGCCTTAGGGCAATCGCCTTGCTGGGAATACAACAGTCTCAGGTATAATTTGACAAACACAGAGAGCAAAAATACTCTAGATGACTAGTTCCCATTTGTTTATTAAATGAATCATGCTCAAATTGCAAGGAAAAGTTGGGGCAGGATAGCTCATTAACAGAGGAGCACATTTTCCTCTTTGTACTCCCAAGCACGGCACCAACAGCAGTGCAGGACGTGATGGAGGTTTGGGCCCTCCACAGTGAAGACCCATGCATCACTCCTTCCTCCAAGTGCCTCCTGAAGCCAAAAGAGACCTGGCCTTTCAACTTGACTTGCCTTTGGGGTTCTGCCTTCCAAAATCTATTGCAAAACCGTAGTTCTCCATTAAGAATAATTGAGCTTATTATACCTGGGCTAGCCACAGACACAGACTGGCTGCGGGTACATTCCTATAAGCACTGGCAGACAGAGGTAAGCGAAGTTTTGCATATTCACCTTCAGCCCACAACCACGTAGCCACCTAAGGCTGTATCTGCTGTGCACGAGCTCACATCCCGCCTCTCAGCAGGCTGGTGATTATCTCAGGCCAAGGGCTGTGCTCACTGCAAATACATGGCTTCCCCTTCGCCGCTGAGGAGCATCCAGCTGGCCCAGAGCATGAGCACGGAGAGCTGATGTTTGCCTGTGAAATACCATGCAAAATACCAGCAAAATATTACATTGGTTTTGGAAACACATTATCCCAAGAGGGATAAAAAATGCCAGTTTAAAGAAAAAGCCAAGAAAATCTGGTCTTCGGGCTGTAAGATATTTAACCTTTTTTCATTCTTGAGTGCTGAGCATCCCACACGCTTTCAGTGATAATAATAACAGCAGTAACAATAATAATAACCGGAGAGCAAAATCTGAAACAAAAGGCAGAGCTGAACAGAAAATACTTAGGAGGTGTTAAGTTTCATGCTGAAAATTATGCACCTAAAAGGTACAATTTAGGAAATCATACTTAACCAGCAAGAATAAAAAAAAAGGATGAACTTTTCATGAAAAAGGATAAAACTATTCAGAAAAGTCTTTTGTCACTGAAACTACAAAAGTGAATGATGAACCAGCTTGTGGCATGTCATTAGAATGAAACGTCTTTTCTCTGTAAAAATGGCTTTTATCCAGCTCAAAAATACAATCATCATGCTACATTTCATGGGGATCTCAGTTCTTAGGAAAAAAAACACACACACAAAATATATTTCCTGGGCACAATATGAAACCTTTCAACAAAAGTGACTACTTCAAACAAGCAAAAGGCTTGTGGACACTTTCATAAAAGATAATATTCAGATAATATTATAGCAATAATAAAAGATGATGGTTTAAAAGATGCGCACTACTACCGCCTCCTCTTTTTACACAGCCCAAGACATGCTTTGTTATGTTAAATCCATCAAGTCAGGATAGAAAGATACTGTTAACAAATACAAGCAATTCTCTGACTATAATCCCGTACCTTGCAGAGCAAATCATCTTTATTTGGTTAGGAAGTTTACAAAGCTGTATCCATATTGCTGCAGGACCCTTACAGACCAGACTCTCAGCTGGCATAAAAGTTTTTCACCGCCTCGATCTCAAAGGAACGACCCTAGTTTACATCCAGGGAGGATCTGCACCCTTATTTATTGTGACTATCTGTCTGTTTTAGTACTTCATTATTGTCTGCATGGATGAGCAGATTAAACAGGCATCTCTGTCCAGGAGGATAAATACACTTGTAGCTAATATCTATAAGGAAGGGTGGATGTTTTTCTGGAGACTTACTTCCAGAGACTGGATTAGTTTATGGAGGAGTCTGCTAGTCCTCATTTTAGGGGACAGTTAATTTTTGGCTCAGGTGTTTAGGGAACAGTTTGCCTCCTGGAAGTAGGACCTTGAGATGGGGAACAGGGGACAAAACAGTTGCCAGAAGTAGAAAATGAAGAAATAGATTACAAGGTGCTAGTTGACCCCCAAATTAGGGTTAGGCATCTGCACCGTCCAGGCAGGGGCATCCACATTGTCGAACTGCCCCAGAAGGCCATGGCCAAGCTCTCCTTTGCTGCTCGGTGGGGCAAAAGGGTGACCCAAGCCTCACGCACAATGGATGCTCAGTGACCCCCTCCCCAGCCACAAAAGGGAGATGAGGAAAACCAAGCACAAGTTTGTCCGAGTTTAGCCCTCCATATGCTTTCACGGAAACATGGATCCTGTGGGGTGGGTGATTGCTGTTTCTCATGCCCTCCTATAAAAACATGTGCTTACATGTTTATGTAAGTGTATTGATACCTTGGGGGCTCTTATCTCGTTCCGACCCTCCTCCCCTTGGTCCATATCCTTAAAGAAAATTCAGCGTTGAGTGAGGCACTGAAATATTTCAGGATCTGTGTCTCTGTTGGGGTTAAGATGGCTCAAGGTTAATAACTAACCTTACACTGATTTAAAATAACTTGGAGAACATTAACTCTCAGAGTGCAGGACATCGGTCAACTGTTCCCTCCCTGGGTACAGGGAGAAATTTCGACTTTAAACAAGTTGTTTTGCATGTGTCCATCACACGTGGGTGCAAATTCTTACACCAACCTCTGAAATGTCTGAAAATGGCTGTTGCTGGAAACAGGAAACTGGATAACTAATCTGATCTGGCACAGTATTTCATGTGTTACAAGTGGCAAGAAAAAAAAGCTGACATCCTGCCTGTCTGTGCATCAAAAGTTAGGAGGATGCAAACAAGAAAATGGGTGCAACTCCACTAAGAGAAGTGCTAGCGATCAGCCAAACAGGGGCTAATTACAGGTAAATTGGAAAGCCCCCAAGTGACCCCAGGTATGCATCAGAACCAGTGGCAAAAGAAAATCCTATCAGATCCCTAAGAACATATCCTTTCTCAAGCAGAGGAAAAAAAAATATCAATAGCACAGATTTAATTCAAAGCACTGATAGAAAATTTACCGTGCAGTCTCATGACCGCAAAATTCTCTGTTCCAGGCCCTTTTAGGGCTAGAAGTGAATCCTGGGTCTCTTTGGGATTATCCTCTTCCTGTCACACCAAATATCCAATTTCATTTCTGCAGATCTGCAGACTATTTAGTTCTTACATATAAGGAATCTGTCAGTTTTTCAGGACTCTTTCTCGATCTTTTTGCACTAGGACTACTATGACTTTAGGGAGAAATATAGGTGTTTGCTCGGGAAAGGAGACAAATGTGTGGCAGGGTAGATTGCAACAAACAGGAAAAAAAGGCATCAGTTTGAAACTGCTCAAAAGGTTGGGTGTTGAATGACGTTTCTGGAGAAGGGAGTAGCAGACAAACTAGTTGAAACGGGTATGTTTATTACATATTTAACCACAAGGATCTCACCTACTTGACTTCTTAGTGACAGACGAAATCACATAACACATACATTAGAAATGTATGTAGAAATGTGTATCATTCAAAAAACAGTGGAAATTGTCCACCTTTTTGTCTTTCTGTGTTACAGCAAGAGACAACAGACAAATGAGCCAATCGATCATAGCTTATACACTCAGACTCCTAAGGCTTGCAGGATGCTCTGTAATTTGTCATTTGACCTCTTAGTACCTTCCTCTTGCTGAGGTTCTCACAGAAAAAATTATGTGCCAATGAAGAGTGACACAAGATTCATCTTGTTTGACTGGCTAGGTCACAACGACAGTTTGGGTTAGTCTATAGCCATCTGCGATGGCTGGGAAAGATATAGTGAGGCTCTGTGGAATTACTTCCTAAAAGCGTCACCAGAAAAGCCACAAAACACACCTAGGTCTATCAAAAGGAGTATCGGGTGATCCATAACACAGATACTTGTGCGATCTTCACTTGGCTGCTGTAGCAGCAAGCAAAACAATAGAAATGTCTTGGATTAAAAAAAACAAATCTGAATTTGTTTCCGGTAGCACCCTGCACTGCAATTGTGTCCGCTGCACTGCTCCGGTGTAGGCAAAGCTTTGGCGTTATCGGACTGGTGCCATAATTCCCCCACTGCTGTTGCTTGGTTGCCAGCAAATGAATGTGGCCAAATTCAGTGACCAGGACAAGCTGCCCTTGTGTCTGGCGGGTCCTTAGGTCCTAAGCGGGCTTGCTGAGCTCCTTGGCTGGTGTTGGTGTGGCCTGCAAAGTGCTGCAATGCACTCACTGCTGGCCGAGGATCAAGAGAGTTGGGAGTACGTGTCCGTGCACCTGCTCGCTCAGCATGCTCTGCAATTGCATCTTCTGCTAGCTCATTATTGCCACTTAAGCAATCATTTGCTATCCCCAGCCAACATGGACCTGTGGCCCCTTGGGTACCAGCCTCTTGCCAGGGCTCTTAGAGGCACTTTAAAGCTGTGGTAGTTCACTGAGAGCAATAAGCTTCATGGTGGCGTATAAGCCTGAGACCTAGATTGCCAGAGGGGAGTTACCCATATTTGCTTACACATTAGGAAAGCAGCAGTGGAAGTCACAGTGGGCTGTCTGTCTGCTGTTCCTGTCTGGCCACTTTTGCTCTCCCTATCAGGTCATAAATCAATATATTGAACGCAACTGCATATAGCAAGGAGTCCTGCCGCATCCACTAGAAACACACTGCCCTCACGCACACACACACTCACCTCACCCACTGCCCTGCTATTTACTTTTGATTTATGGTCGACTGGCAATCCACGTGGGCCGGGATTGAAAATGTTGCACAGAGTGAATCAATTATAGTGTACTAGATTGATAGGCCACCTACTGTATTTAAAAATAATTGAACTATGAAATGATTAAGTAAACTGAGAATTTCTATAAGTTTGAGTGTTAGGTAATTATAAATGGTAATTATGGAAGAACAAAAGTATATTAAGCAGCAGTGACAAGAATAAATGTTAAATTTCTTGCACTTCGGAGGTCTGTTTTTAGCTTCAGTATGTACGAGCTATCATTGCACCAATGAATCCAAACACGATATGAATCTCTAAGAAGGAAGAGTTAAAACGGTATTAAATGTATTAGAAAAATATGCTAATTTCTGAGAAAGCAATACTTAAAATCAAGCTACTACTGAAAGAAAAACTAAGTAAGAAATATTGGGAAAATAAGCATAAACTGGAAATGGCAAATATTGAAGAAAATATTTGTGTTAAATAAGTTGTTTTACTACTTTTTGATAAATATGGAGAAACACATTAAATGCAGCATTTTTAGAAAAACTTTTTTAATAATACAGGATGGGGCAAGGAAGATAATTCATACAGTGGCCTTTACTGAAATCAGTAATTCTGGTCACAGTAAGAAGAAAAATTACAATAGCATTTTAAGCAGAAAAGAATAATTAGCAAAGCTCAGATGATCTTTAACTGTAACAAAGGACTGAGTACTGACGTCACAAATATAGTCTGCTAAAAAAGTGAATATGCAAACAATATTACCACAGACCTAAGTGCTTTGTTCTTCTTGGTATTCCACCAAATAAAATGGGTGACATTTCTGACTCTCAGACACATTTACTACCCAATGAGGGCTATGGAAGAAGTCTCCTAAATGTTACCTCAAGAAGAACTATGTAATTACACTTCCTTGAGAAGACAAAACCTTGGTCATCGGTGAGAGATGCTCTAGCACCTCAGGGGCATGGAAGAGGGAAAATACAGAAAAACCTGGTCAGGATATCCATTTGCCAAAGTGTTTGTATTCAATAATGTCAACAACAGGCCTCTCATCTGCTTCGGGAGGAAGAAGAAATTCATAAAATTAACCTTCACCAAGACGGAGATACACCCCAGTTCCCTCCCCAGTCACTGTGGAGAGGCAGACGGCAACAGGGTCCATGTGGTTCCCCGGCCATTCGCCCCAGGACCCTGTGCTGGTGGTGGGAAGATCTCAGGGACACGGGAAAGGCCACAGCTGTCCTTCTGACCCTGCTCTTTGACCCACTGCCTCCCAAAGCCCGTTCATCCCATGGCCTACTGCAGATGGCTCCACGGCTCTCAATGAGCCCTCTCATCATACCTCAGTATGAAGCATTTTAACAGCATCTCTAGTCAAAGAGTGATTACCTGATGGTATCACAGAGTCTCGTTCACCAGCTTGAGAACAGAGCTGGTCTAATCTCAGAGCTTTGGATTTGTTGGAAACATAATATTTTGAACAAAAAATACTGAAGTAAGTCATAGAAGTAACACTGATGTTGTCTAGATTTCCATTTCAAATGATCTGAAGTTTCATTCTGCAGTTTCAAAAAATCATCTGGTTTTTTTTTTCATGTTTACATTGATTTTATAGAGTTTTGCAACATCAATAGTGGGAGCACACTGTATGTCATATGATATCCTATTATGTTTATTTTATTGTTAAATTACCAAAAGGCTTTATTAATAACGATTTACCATCTTTTCAGGTTCAAAATACCTTCTGCCTGAGTTGTATTGACAGCTTGTGCAATAATCAAAGCTTTTTCCCAAGAAAAACCTTTTCAAGGACAGTTTCCTAACAGCCTGTAAAAACTTCATTTATCCTGGCAAGTAATTATTCACAGAAGTAGCATCATGAAGTCAATGTGACTATTGGCATGACCAAGGGGAGCAATGATGATCACAACTGGGCCACATCTCCTTAGTGATTTGAAAGATACGTGATAGCTGCTATATGGAGCCGCTTCATCCACTACTGTTTTGGAGCTGAAGGGCCTCAGCAGCATTAGAGGCACTCATCATCTCCCAGGATGAGCCCTCTCAGCTCCAGAGTCAGTTATCTCCTGATGCACCTGAAAGAGGTTCTTTAACAAAATCATAACAAAAATCCTAAGGGGGTAGCAGATGTGCAAAAATCTGTCATTATCAGTTAGCCATGTGGAATAGCGTAAATTGACTAGTCTTTAAAAAAAAAAAAAAAAAAAACAAACCACAAAAAACCACCAAGAGAACACCCAGGAGAATGGATTGCTACCTTAACTTCAGAAATCGACTGTGCAGCCTGTGAACTGTAATACGTGACATAGTCTATACCGTTCCTTGGCATGTTGTTTTTTGGAAAACAGGAGCAAGTTCCTCACAGCCCTTCACACAGTTTTTATAGTATCATTACAATATACCTCTAGAGCAGAAATCTCACTATGAAAGTACATAGCATTATTCTCTGAGAATTTTTTTATCCTTCCCATCTGCCATGCATTTTTTAACGTATATTACATACATTTGCTTTCCCCACTAATGCATAATGATGGCAATGGCCTATCTGTCCAGTATAATCAGCAGCCCATGAGAAATTTCATAGAAGTTGTTTTTGGTGTGTGTTGGGAGAAGGGTGGAGGCATCACAGATGTTGGACAGTGATTTCTTTGCCTTCGTTTTGTCTCTTAACAAGATGCAAATACCCTTTCTGTCTAGCATGATAATTTGTTTAGTGTAATGTGCATTTGGTAATGATAACAAGGGAGAAATGCTTAACCTAGGGTACTGTACTTCACACTCGAATAAATTGCCTTTTTAAAATGTGCTTGTATAAACTGTGAATTTAAACTCTCAGTCCCTGTGAACAGCTCCTCTGATGCTGTGTTTGTATTAGAGGAAAACTTTCAGGACATCCCTAGGAAACTAATCCTCAGGGGGGATGAAATCCAGGAGAGGCTGCACCTTTGATCCACTCTGCACACAGCAAAGCTAGACAGGATTATGCCAAAGCATTTAACAAAAATACTTGGGGAACTTTAAACCCAGAAGTATCTGCAATCTTTACAATCCGGGATACTTTTCATTAGGTCTTCTCTTGTAATGTTTCTGGCTTACACCTCTTTCATATGCAAGTCAGTTTGCAGGGATGACAGGAGTAAATGTCACTGGAAGTCCCTGTGTAGCCTCCATGCTCTGCAACGTGGCAGATATTGCCTAACTATGTCAATGTAGGGGTTAATTTGAGGAAAAGAAGCACTTTTCCACTTGCTTACCTTTGCCTCTCTCCCTAAAAATTATTGTATTACTGCAAATTTGAAAGGTTATAACCAGTGATATATGCATATACTGCTTACAATCATTTTTCAAGACAAGGGAATTTATGTATCCAAAAATGCCTTGAAAAACCTGTCAGAATTACATTATTTTCCAAAAGTTTGGTTCACGCTCTTAGCTGCACTCTACAATGCTTAATTTGCTATTTATTGACAGTCAGTTCAGTGCTTGAACGATAGTATCAAAATCATTCCTACTCAAGAGCAAGTTAGTGTGGAGGAGCAACTCACCTCTGGTAACATTTCAAAACGCACTGCTAATTACCAGAACTATGTTTTGACCTGTATGTTTTGATACAGGAATCTTTTGTAAAAACCTGACTCCTTAGCGAGAGAGACCACTACACCATTTCATTGCATTTGAAGAGGTTTTAAATGACAGTTTTGGTTCTGAGAAAGTGATGACAATACTGCAGAATTTCACAAGATGACTGTGATAAATGCAGCAGCAAAAGCAAAGGATGCTTAAGACAGTGAATCTCAGCACCTATTATTACTGCTCTTCTAAGATGTAGGATTTCCTTAAGTCAATTTAATATTTCAAGGGGTTTTAGTCAGCATTTTAAAAAATTGCATTTAGAACCTAACAGACCAAAATCCACAGACACTGCCCAGGTGATTCTGGTTAATGTAATGAAAATTGGCTGTGAATGTCTAAAGAAATACATTTGAAGATCTCACTCTCACTATACAAATGAAAAGTCAAGCCTACTTAGCAGTTCAGTTTCATGTCGTAATTATTTTTCCTTCCCCACCTTTTAAGTACCTATGAACTGGGTTTCCTAGAGGGATCAGAGGAAGATCAGAGGAATATCCCTCAATATTTCATCCCTGGATGAAAAGCCCTCCATAGCTCCTGGGGACCACGTCTTTCAGGCAGTAGCAGCCAAGGGAGCCAACCGAGATGTCCTGCTGTAAGACCAGTCTCATTTAGGGCCAGCCATAAGTGATTTTGCTTTCCTCTGCAGGTCAATGGATACCTAAATGTCTGTGAAATGGTACTATGGCAGCAAGCTAATACTCCTATATTTCCTTTTATGACAGTTTCTGTTTTTCACTGCCACTCTACCCTATTAATCCCACTCTGAGGGCTGAAAAATTAGGTTCCATACGTCCATACAATGGGTTGCATCTGTTTTCAACATCTTTTCCGTATCTAAGTTTTCCTAACTCTTAAAGAACCTTTAAAGAACTTATTAAAGTACCTGAATTCTTTCTCATCCTATACAATGTTATAAAGCATTTTATACTTCAATATATTCCTGATAAGGTTCTCTCTCCACCTTTCACATGCCAGCCCCAAGGCCCAGTACTCTCGTGCAATGTCTGCTGTGTTACAGGGTACAAAGTCAACTTGCTCTGCATTTGCAGACCGTAACAGGGAAACACATGCATGTTAGATCTTACTCTTGCTGGAGTACATGTAGAAAGAAAGTAGAATTTCGTCTACTGTGATTATAGAGATTGTAGGCAAACCCATGTTTCCCCTCAGAAGGAAACAAGCCTGTTCTCAGCGCATAGCTCAGAGGCTGTGGTTTCACTGCCCGTGCAACTCAGGACTGAGCCCAGACTTTGTCCCAGTGTGGGCCACGTTGGATGATCCGGAGTTGTTCTGCTCAAGCTCACTTGCAGTCTCTGCTGAGACACCCTATTTTTAATGGCACTGCTGCCTGGTTGCAGCCAAGACCCTGCTTCAGAGCTCTCCTCCGTTCCTGGGGAGCAGCTTGAAGGAGCCGCAGGGCAATGCTGCTAGCAAGTCCTCCCCTTCCATCAGCAGCTGACCCTTCATTCTCCATAAATGTCTGCAAAGTGATCCCAGGGTATGGTGGAAAAGGGGTTTGAAGCACACTGGATGCAGAAGTGGCATCCAGTGTGATGTGGGATTTGCCGGGCATCTTTCTCTTAGGTGAAACAGCAGCATCCTTTCCCTCTGTGCAGGCTGGCTCCATGCTTGTTCTTACAATCCTTTCTGAAGTTATGTAAGGTTTTTATCTTTCCCCCTCCTTTAATTTTATATGACTGGGGGACTTTTGGTAGCAAGTCTTTGACCCTTGTTTCTATAAGCGTGCAGTTTGTTTACCTCAGAAAGCCACGCCTGGGCTTGTTTAGAGGAATAAGTAACAAATCAGGTAAAGTCTGTGTGACAGGTCAAAAGAGAATAAATCTCTTTAAGAGCATAAATCAGTCTCCTGGAGCTTGTCCTTGTAGAGGTTAAAGACAAAGTGACAACCAAAGATGACAGAGATCAAGGGCTAGAGTAGCTAAGCTGTGTTGCAAGGAGTTTATAATCTTTTGGCAATTAATCTGATCTGCAAACACCTACAAAAAATACTACCCCTCACCCTTTTGCCCAAATTGCACAAAATACAGCAGTGTCTCAGCTTTGTGAAAATGGGCAGGGGTCTTGAAATATCCCAACATATCAGTTGGGTAATTCAAATGAAAGCTTTTACACAGATAGATTTTTAGCCGTGGTGAGCAGAAGATGGGAAACTTGGAGCTTCTTTTGCCTTTTTTTCTTTTTTTTTCTTTAATTATTCTTATATAAAAATTCTTATTATTCTATAAAAGATTACTTATGAATGTACTTTCCTGGCATAGTAATTTGCAGAAGGAAATAAGTAACGCTGGATAAAGAAACACTATTTTTACGCACTCAGGTAGGGCAGGTTATCTAGGCATACAATCATAGAATCATTTAGGTTGGAAAAGACCTTTAAGTTCATCGAGTCCAATCATTAAACTGACACTGCCAAGTCCACCACTAAAACATGTCCCTAAGCACCACATCTACACGTCTTTTAAATACCTCCAGGGATGGTGACTCAACCACTTCCCTGGGCAGCCTGTTCCAATGCTTGACAACCCTTTCGGCGAAGAAATTTTTCCTAATATCCAACCTAAAGCTCCTCAGCCAGGAATGAAACATTGCTTTTGATCCTGGCCCATGGCATGGTCACTTTACACTGCTCCACCAACCTAAAGCAGACTTCAAATGTGATTTATCCAGCCTCGAACAAGCACTACAGGCTTTGCAGTGTTCCCATTTAAGCTTCCATGGCGTGAGACGCCCAGCTAATGGCAGCGTGTGGGACCCCGGCAGGAGAGGGCTGGGGCCCAGGGCTTCTTCGCTTTGCAGCACCCACCAGCTGCTCATGGCACAGGCTGTGCCAGCTTTCCCCAGCATAGCCCCGAGAAGGCTGGCAATCGGAAGACCACTAAACGTGCCCTTTTTCATCACCGCTGAGGACGTGACCCCGTCATTCTCGTGCAGAGAGAGTTACAGGCCAGAAGGGACTGCTCTGCTCAGGGCTGTTCCTGAAGCTATAGGTAGCCCTGCGCATCCAGCATGTGACAGCCATTGCCACTTACATGCTGATATATTCAGCCTTTTGTGACAATTAAATCATCCAGCGTACCCATCCTTTAACTTATTTAAGCTAGTTTTCTATGCAAACAGTATTTTATTCTAACATGCAACAGCATCTCAGGATTTCCAGACATGACCATTGCTAAAACACGCCAAAGCCACCACTCCTGCATGAAACGTTTGAGTCTCCTGCTGGAAGGACGAGCAAAGCTCTGTCTGTGGGGAGTAAAGGTTGCTGCTGCAGGCAAAGGACGGCAGCGGGGAGAGGGGAATGGAGAGGAGGGAGGAGGCTTGGGCTTCCTCCATAGACATGAGATTGTACTCCAGGCTTTCCCTGGAAAAGTCCTGAGGGAGTCCAAGCTGCAGGGCTTTGCCAGTCATAATCAACTTGACCTTTTGCACTTGGGTGCTCAGCTTAGCTGGTCACCCCAGAAAAGATCTGATTCTCATTCAAAACATTCAAAACCGCTTTTTTAAGATCAGATGATACCTGGTGCATTCTTTATCTTAGCAACTTTGGTCCTGTACCAGCAGGGCCAGGGCCTGCAGATCTATGAGCCCTGGTTTTCTGTATGTTCTGCTTTTCCTGTGTGTACCAAAACCCAGTGGTTGCCTTGCCTACTCTTGCAGCGTAGACACACATCCGCTCACGCTACGTCCTAGACAAAGAGAAAAAGGAAAGTACTCTTTCCAAGCAGGAAGATTGTGCTATTACAGAATCCTGGTGGGAAGGCTTCATGTCAGTTAAGGACACCCCATTGCTTAATGAGCAAAACAGGGGCTGTTGATAGTCCACTAAATATAGTTAAAGGGTGAGTTTGCAGTAAGCCGATTAATGATGGATATTAATTCCATCTAATTAATTCCCCAGGAGAAGTTATGGCTGGGGAAATCTGGGAACCTTTGAGTTTCTCAGTTTGCAGCTAGGAATTGATTTTTAAAAAGTAATAATCTGAGAATGACTGAGAAACATATTAGCTAAAATCAAAGCGATGGGTTTAAAAAACAGCCAGTCAGAAGACGACAGATTTGACACCATGAAGACAAATTATCTACTAAGCAAAATTAGGTTGAAATATTGTGACCAAGAAAGCAAATCCAGCCTTGCAGGCAGCAAACTATCTGCTTTAAAAGGAAGGGAGGTTGTTCTCAAAACTCAAGTTAAATGAAGGTATTATCGAAAATAAGATGTGGAAAGAAATCTCACAATATGACTGACAAATCTGGACCACTCTGCAACTAAGGCAGAATTTCATTTAGAGGGAAAATGAGGGAAAATGTGAATCTGTGCTGCTTTATAGTCACCAAAAATACTATTTAACCCTTTAACAGAAGCAAAAAAAGCTTTTTCACTGGTTCTTCCTCTTCAAAATTCATTCTCAGTCTATCCTAAAGTCTTGGTTTCTAGCTGAAAATCAGTAGTGACAGTGGTATGACAGCAGAATTGAAGAAGTGAAATTTGATTGAGATAGGAAATGCATATTTTGGAATGCTTTGGATTTTTTTTAATATTAGGGAAACTATGTAAGTTTTGATATACACTGTTCTTTCAATACAGTTTAAAAAACCCTCAGTGCTGCACTTGTCACAGCTAAGCCCCCGCCCCCGCCCCAAACACGGAAGATCAGGCTTGATGTTTGTGGCATTTCTAAAGTAAAAAATAAAACACAAATATGTTCTAAGTAAATGTTTTCCTCCATCCAACATAAATGAGTAAAAAAAGGCACTATGACCTT
Organism: Fulmarus glacialis; assembly: GCF_000690835.1. Classification (NCBI taxonomy): domain Eukaryota; kingdom Metazoa; phylum Chordata; class Aves; order Procellariiformes; family Procellariidae; genus Fulmarus; species Fulmarus glacialis. Next base: position 112,380 of record NW_009194538.1, on the reverse strand, counting down.
TTCCCCAAAGACTGCACGTCAAGCCTAACAAATAAAGTCATATCATATTACTCTGCACAGACTTTCAGGGAGATTGAAGCCACCACTGAAGCTCAAAAGCAAACCACTGTGGACATCTGGGTGCTAGGCTGGATTGTCAGCTGGTGCCAACACCAAGTGCCTGGGGACCCTGCGGATGCTGGTGCTTTGAATGTCAGCGGTCCCGCCATCAGGGTATGAGAAGAGTTGGCTCTTCCTAGTACCCAGGGCAAGCGAGAGAGGGTCCCGGTTCCTAAAACCTCACTGACATCCTGTCTGTCTCCCTGGTCACTTGTACAGTGCTCTCTGGCACGACCTCTGAGCCCTCAGTCATTCACCTGTCCCTGAGCCTCAGAGTAATTTAGCCCTTACATTGAGCCTCTGAGTAATTAAGTAACACTTTTATTTCCCTTCTGGATCCCCTGTGTGTCTTCAAACTCCAGAGCATCTTCCATAACACAATAAGGTAGAAAACTCTGGCATCCCTACTCTCTGTGTCACGCAGAAACACACACGCTCTCTTAGAAGAAAAATATGGATGGGCATTGCACTGCCTACCCTCCGCTTCACACTCCCTCCTCCTCCTCCTCCTCCTCTTCCTCCTCCTCCTCCCGCTGCAGCCGTGCTCCGGGGGTCCCCGGGGGGTTCATGCTGATCATTCCCCCCCACCTTGAGAAATACTTTCACGTTTATAATATTCTGCCTCCATCTAAAAGACACGTCGTTCCCCGGGGTATTCCCAGTACTAACTGGAGCCACACTAACCCCTGTTTGTGTGTTGCAGATAAATTGTTCTTGGAGACCTATCTACTTAACACCGCATCTAGCAACCAGGCACTCTTCTTCTGATATATTGTTAAATTTGCTGTTTGCTTCCTTGACACTTGTGAAACTGGTCTTTTTTTTTCTAAAATCCCAAATGTCTGCAGCATTCAAAGTAGCTGACTGTAGACAATAGTCCAGCTTGGATTTTCCAATTTTATCTCCATCCTTTCTCCAGGCTCAAGCATTAGGCTGTCTGTGAATAGATAAAATAAAATTAATTTTATTTTCCTGAAAAACATAATAAGGGTGGAAACAGCAATTTAAAGAAAATGAAAAGCAGAGTATGCAGCGTTCAATAAAAGGACTTTTCTTTGTAACACATGGAGAAAAAATAGAGATGTGTTTTTGAATCTGAGAAAATAGATTATAAAATATCATTTTTATAACCTGCAAATGTGAAATAAACAGGGTTTTCTAAGTCAAAAGAGAAAGCAGAATTGCATTAGAAATGACTGAAGGACTCATTACTGTTGACGACTTTTTTTTTTAAGAGAGCAATTTGACATGTGTGGGTGAACGTGACCTGACGGAGAATTTTTTCTCTTTCTCTGCTGTAGTGGTCTGCGCAGCAACATGAGGTAGCTTTGCAAACTAACTGTCACAAGGAAAGATTTTAAACTCTCTGAGGACTCAGAAATACCAGAACTTGATAGGACCCACTGTGCTTGGGATGGAGCACTGACAGTCTGTCATTCACTGCTCTGGTTAGTTACATAGTCTTCATATTCCTTTTCATAAATCAAGCGCTACTACAGTTTTCTTCAGGGAGGATCGTTTAATGCCTGAGCCATGGCAGTGGCTGCATAACAAGAACATCACCTGCACCAGTTTATGCGTTAAAGAACAGTTTGGGGATCTCAGTGCAAAAGAGCCTTCTCTTGCCACCTTCATAACCTCATACCTGAGATGGCCAAGTGCACGCTATGACTTCAGTGCTGCTAAACTGCCAGGTACATTGATGTCAGAGAATAAAAGTGAGCGGGGTAAGATCTTGTTTGTTCCAAAACCAGGTACACGGACAAGGAAGACCCATACCAGGACACGTGGGAGAGTAGCAGAAAGCCCTGCCTCACCCAAAAGGGTGATGCTTAAGCACTACCTTGCCCTTATTTTCGTGTGTGCTTTAGAAATGCAGCTGAGCCTTGAAGAGTAGGAAACCCATGGAGAAAAATACTATGCGATCATCAGATTAATGACTGCCATGTTACACGTATGTGTGGGCATGTAGAAAAAGCACACTTGTGTCGCCGAGCCTGGGATGCTACTGCCTCATGCATGCGTTTTCACAAAACATTTTCCAGTAGTAAATAAATCCTACCTCAAAAATTACATTTTCCTTCCCTAGCATAGATATATGCAAAGGCTGTCAAATATTCTGTATAAAATTATACTGAATAAGAAGTTTCAGCTCCCTTACTAGCAAAAATAAGACTTTTCCGAAATACACTTGGGGGAAAAAATCTCCCTTTAAACTTGTTTCTGTTACGAAGTTATAGTTTTTCTACAGAAAATACAGAAATGTCCTGACAGCATGTCTTTCTTCCCATCACTTTTCCAGACATTTTTCTTTTTTTTTTTTAATGTGGTTTTTTTTTACAATGTGTTTGTAATGCCAGGACCAATATAATGGCTCCATTTAAAGAACTTTTCCCAACAGTAATCTCATACAGTGCCAAAACATTTTCTACTCCTTACCATTGAGCACGTATCAATATTTCCTTCTGTTATGCATGCAAAAAAATATGACTTTTTGGTAAATGTGAATGCAGATGCAACTGCAATAACAGATCTATTCCAATGTTACCTGGACATGTCATAGTTGATCACATTATTAAATAATGTTCTACTAATTGATAAGATAATGCTGTACTAATTATTGAGCCACAGCTTACAAAAATAACGATACACCATATGGGAATATATTCAGACATTATTCTTGTCCTTCTGCATAACCAGTGGAAGAAAAAATAATAGCTATTAATATGGACATGTACTGGTATCCTTAGGAAGCTATATCTGAAATAAGGAAAAAAGAAAAACCTGAGGCTGAACTTCAACATTGAAAATGGTCTGGCAGTCAGGCATCTAAAATTAGATAAAATTTCATCACTGGTTCCTCAGCTCTGTAGTTTCACCTGTTGAGTCCTAAAACCCTGTGGTGGTACATTCCCCCCCTCCCTTCTCCTGGGCCGCTCGTTCATCTCAGAAATCCCTGTGAAACCTCGGCTTTGGTGCACTGAGTCTGACGGCTGAGCCTCCGTGACTGTACCAGGAACTCTGCATGGCTGAGGCTGGGCACGTACTCCCACTGCCTGGCCCGGGTGTCATCTTATCTCAGTAGTGGTAGCTCGATTGTAACGACACTGAAACCTTGAGAATTTTAGTAACCACCACCTGGGACTGTGGCCAGGATGGAAATTTACAGATGACTGAAGCCGATCGCCTTGCAAACCTGTAAATGGTGGTCCCAAGTGAGACCCTTTCAGCTCTCCTGGACCGCAGCGGGCTGCGCCCAGCATCTCCCTCTGAGTGGGACGCCTCTCAGAGCTCGCGACCTCTCGGGTCTGTGATATTTGGAGGACCGTCACTGAAAGCTGACGACGGGACCTGGGCTGAACCCCTTCACTCCTCGAAGCTCAACCCTTGCCTGTTGAGAAAGAAATGCCGAGACATTTTACGTGAATATTCCTTCACGGAACTCGAGGGGAATTTTTAACAGGTACCTTCTTTACATTTATATATATATTTCTGAGAATGTGTGGGTGTGAACTAATAGTAAGCATAATTTATAATTAAGTCGTGATTATAGTAGACTCTACTAACTTGGTAAATGTTAAACTAGTTAATAATTAAGTGCTGCTAAAATATTGTGATCCACTTTAAAACTGTGAATGAACCTTAGACTGCTGCTAAACACATATAATCCTAGACATAAACCGTTGTCCTAGTCTGAGACTAGGGGTAGATCCAGCCGCACCTAGACTCCTCTCCAAGAAGGAGTTTGGAAAGTAAGGGGGTCTACTCTGAACCTCGTGACTCACCGGGAGGGTCTCACTTATCCTTTTCGTCCTTGGTCTCTGTACAAGTCATTCTAGCCCAATTATAACACGATTTTCCTTTGTATACTTCATCCGTGTAGTAAGGGGTAGAGTGGACCTTGCCATCGAACTCTGCTAAGTCACGCATTTGTGAGTGGATATTAAAATCGCTTTCTGCTAATACCTTTGATGGTGATTCTTTAAGCGGCTTCTAAACCACCCATTCGTGACAAATCCCCTCTCTGAATATATTGTCTCAGGCAGTTGTTTGCAGAAACTGGTATTTCATACAACAGAGGCTGGGTTTCCCTGACTGAGATCATTTGAACTGCAAGCAATTTGTGACATCATCTGTAAACATAAAATACACCATAATACGGTACTCACAAGATATTATTTTTACTTTATATGGGGGCCATTTAATATCAAGAAGCTTAAGTAACTCTTAGGAGGAGGGCATAGGAGCAGGCGTAGCAAAAAAAAAAAAAAAAAAAAAAAATTAAAAAGGCTAGTATTTTGATCTGGGCCAAAATTACAAAAGAAAGATGAGCAGATTTTAGAGCCTGTTCCAGCCTCATCTTGATTCCAGCTTTAAATTCAGTGGGAATCTTTGCGCTGATTTTAATGCCTGTTGCATTAGAATTTAATTCTCTGATTGAACTCCATTTAAATATATATATATACACACACACATATATGCATTTATACATATATGTGTATATATACATATATATATGCTGTAGACCTACTAAGAACTATAAAGGAATAGAAAGACAGATGTATAAATGCACTTTACAAAATAAAAATGCGTTATAAACTACAGGAAGATAAGAAGCCTGCCTTTTTCCCACCTGAATTCTACCAGAAAAGCAATCTATTTGTACTTCATTCTTTTCTTTTTCTTTTTTTTTTTTTTTTATCTGTTCAGTGCTTACAGTATACTGTTTTAATTATAGACTGGCAGTGTGCTGGGAATTAAGCCTGTGTTACACACAGACAGATGTTATTTTATAGAGTGTCATTCAACGTAATGGTACCAGATTTTAGCACTTAGCCTGCATCCCAATTACCCATTAGCAGTTTGTGTAGTTGGGGAGCAGGAAAATGTCTACTCTGCATTGTAGCAATTATTTCAGGATATCTGCTTCCCCAACTTTATGTGATGGGAGGCTTTTCCATGAGCAGTACCACTATTTTAAACAAAAGGTTTTGGCCAAGCAAAGAGTAAATTGAAAAGCATTTGGGTCTTTCTGCTGGGCAAAGCTCCCCTTCTTACCTTTTTTCCCCAGCCCATGATGAAGCAGAAGTCTTGTATAAAATCCTATCTAAATGTAACTGATACAAGGAGACAACTGAGGACAAGCTTACAGAATGTTTTGATGGCATGGTTTGCTGGTCGTTTGTATTTGTTCCTGGTTTTTTGTGGAGTTTTTTGGGGAGATGTGGTATATGTAGACAACTGCCATCTTTATTCTATCATAAAGTCCCCACACATCTGGAAAGCCCTCGCATTCAGCACATCCTCCGCCAATGATGCAAAAGCAAGCATCTGCTATGTGCCTTTTCAATAGCACGCCAAAGGTTATGGAGTATCAGTTATTGTTCTCTTGATGCATTTTTTTGATCCCGCTTTGTGATAGCACATATAAAGATGAATAGTTGTTTCTGAGAAGTTTTAACAGAGCCCTAAGCAAGTTTACAATAGAAAGCTGTAAGTGTGGGGCTGTGATGGCTCATCCAAAATGATGGGGGAGAATCTAACGATGCCAAGCTTGAGAGCCCAACCTCTGGGGCAGAAAAGGCCAGACTACCCAAGCACGCCTTCAACACCAGGTCCATATTATAGGACCATGTTCAGAGTGTTAAAATAGTGAATATCTTCTAGAGGAGTGCTTTTCCAGTGGGCCTGAACTGGGAGCGGGTCTGCCCGTTCCTTCCTGCTCGTTGCAATGCCCATGCAGGGACCTGGGAATCGATTAGCCCTGGGACAGCCCGGTGCTCCAGGGTCAGCTTCACGCTGGCAGCAGCCAGCAAAGGAGCTCTTTGCAGGTCTCAGCAAGCAGCACTGGCCTCTTGACTCTCACTAATGGCTTTTGAGCACCAACTTCATTGGAAACTGTCTTCTTCCACAGGTGGAATATTCGTGTGCGTGTGTGTGCGTGTGTGTGTGTGCACATATGCTTGTAATCAAATCTAAATCCCTTGTGAAGAAAAACATTTGCTGGGGAAGAAGCTTATTTTCCCTGTTTGGGTTCTCCTACAGTTTCTTAATTCTGGAAAAAAGTCAAAAGACAGTGCACAAGGGGATCATCCTTCTTCATTAGACATTTCTTGTTTTTTTCTAACTTGCTCATGTTTTTCCCTTTTTGGAGCATTGTTTGGCACTGAGAAAACAGAATTATCCAAGTATTAGCACAAACAAAGCCTATCAAGGATTGCGCTATTAGTGAGTAACAATGACAGCATGCTTCATGATCGAGAATTTTGTCTGGGGAATTAAGCCCCCAGAAGAAAAGGCTGGAAGGCTGGAGGAAGGGCTGGATCACCAGGGCAAATAACTTGAGCCATACAGCCATAGGCAACGCGAGGAATGGACAGAGTGGTCAGTGCAGCCCCTGCCATGGGCAATACCGTGGTCAAAGCCGGGTGTACTTATGGAATGATCAGCTTTAAGGAAACATTTTTTTTTAAATAACTTGTCCTAACCTGTTCCCAGAATAAAATAATCTTCTGACTTGCTTCAATTAATGAAACCCAAATACCTCTAAGCCTCCAGGACACTGGCAATGATGGATCATTGTCCCTACCTCTAGCTCACACACATGTTCAATTGTCACATTCAATGTTCTTCTTTGAACATTAAATATGTCCACGGACATAGGAAGGCAGCGTTCTGCACCATCCCCTTCACTGGACCTCACGCCATTCGCACTGCTTGACTACTGATCCCAGGTTTGATTGGATTGGACAGCTGTAGAGCAGAACTGAGTGTACACCTGATGTCCTCTGCTTCAGACACAAGAGATCCCTTGATGATGGAGGATTTTTTAGAAACAAAAGTACTGAATAAAATGTGTAGAGGTAAGTTTTCCCCTTCCTACCCTGTTTTTCTTACTTTGTCCCCCCTGGGTAGTATATGAAAAGGGCCAAGGTTTTCTTGAATCTTTTCGCTCCCTTGCAGTTACATTTTGAGGACCTGGGTACAGAGCCCAGGTTAGAGCAGCCTCGTGATGGCTCTAGCCCCTGTGAGGCAGCCTGTTCATTCCCCCTTCAACCACAGGTAAGAGACTGGGACAAAATGTGAAACTGGAGCTATACAGATCAGCTGTAGAAATCAACCAGACAAGGAACACAATTTATACAACCAACCAGACAGTTTATCTTACAGATTCACTTATCTCAGTTGCTTTTTTAAGATAGTACTCAGAGAAAACAGCTTTGTTGCATTGATGAGCAGATCCATGATGTAATGTGTCAAATTTCAATATGCTCAAATAATAAATCTCTAATCTTTACCACTCAGTTGTGGTCAAAAATCTCCTGAGTCAGCCTGTGAGACATGTTGACATTTCTAGTGGTAACCTGACACTAGAATATCGAGTACTTTGTATTGTAATAAACATCATATTGCATGGTTTTGGGGTTTTTTTTTAAAATCCCGTACTTCAGTCCACTGCCAGTCTATCAACTTTTTCAATAACTTTTGTCTATTTTGAGTCTCAGTCAAGTTTGTGGATAAATGTACCAAATAATTTAACCTTGCAAGAATATGCTGCAACTTTACTCATAGGTCTGGACATTTTTAAAACACCATTCTCTAGCTTCTGATTCAGCTCCATAAAACATTATTATTTCTCTCAGGTATAACAATCCTTCTTCTGGAACAGGTATTCTTCTTGTTTTCTTCAAGCCATTTTGAACAACTGCTCCTAAATCATGACTCTCTGCAGTCAATCACCAAATCAACGCAGCACGTCAAATTCCAGTCCCAAGCACACCGGTGTTAATTTGGGTACTACACACGATAGAGCTGCTCCTGATTTGTGCCTATGAAAGGCGGAGAAGTCTCTGTACTACTCTGAAGAGGAACGACAGGAAAATACTGCTGCATCAGTGGGGAAAAACTGTTTTCCTATGAAAGAACGATTGTTTTACCCTATCAAAAGCTTTGTCTGCAGGACTTACCAGATAACATGAACATTAAAAGCATTTTAAAACTTAATAAAAACAAACAGAGGAGTAAGGCGGGCATTACTCTCCCTTTTGTCTTACGCTCAAAGTCGTGGTTCATCTCTGTATTTCTCTCTCTGATTTTGGTGACCAGCAAGGAGGTGAGAACGCAGCATGCACGCACTGGCGTGCCCTCCTGCCATACTCTTTCTGAGCAGTGGTGGAAGTGGTAGCTCCCAAAAGGATATGGCAAATGTGCACATCTTTGCATTCACTGTGTCCAGCTGACTTTGCCAAGATGCAGCAGAACCATCCAATTTGCTAAAATACTGTGTACTTCTGCCATATCTCGTGTCTTGAAGGTAAATGATGATGTTCCCTTGCAAATATGTTCGTTCCATTCTTCGGGATCCCAGCCAAGGTAAGTAACCATCTTTTCCTTCTTTCTTTTCCTCTCTCATTTAGACTCTCAAAAAATTGATTCACACATTAGGCTCATCCATTTTTCTGGATCATTTCCATTTTTACCAGTCTATTTTCAGTTACTTTTCTGGCAATGGGCACTGCTGGTTGTCAATTAAGATCTGGCTAATTTTATTGATTAAACATCCCAGGTCCTTAAAGGATTTATCAAATTATGGCATCTAAATGTCCTTTACCCACCTTCTTTTTGGTAGTACATTATGAGTTGATAAGTATCAGCAGTCGACCTTTATCAAGCGGAGAAACTGGTTAGCGACTGTTTGGCAATACTTTTCTACCCTTGTATTTGTACAGAATACGCATCCCTTCAATCTTCAATTTATCTATTGCAAAAGCCCTTTTTTGACACTGGAATCCCGTCTTCCCTGGGCAATGGCAGAAGGGATTTAATAAAGAAGGTAATTGTGACAATCACATAATTCCCTCCAGCCTCATATTTCAAAGATCTCAGCCTCACGCAAGCAACAGCCTATCGAGCTCTCCATGGATTGACCCCACAATAACACTCATATCGCACCTTTATTTCCAGCTCCATCCTGTCCGAGGATTCAGTTTCAGCTTATGTTAATACTCCAGGCCATGAAGCAGTGTGTCCAGGAAAGAGATGCATGCCTTGTTCAGCTCTTCTAGCTTCAAGGGAAGAGCACATCAAAACCCAGGCAGAAGAACAGGCAGGAAGCTGAGAGCAGTTTACATTATCCAGGATTAAAACAGACAGAATGATTAACTATGTCCTCAGATGGAAAAAGCGTAAGATAATTAAGATAAGAAATGTTTTGATAAAAGGCATTTTTTTCCCCAGATTTTAAGAAACTAATGTGATGAGCACATAGCAATTAGCAATCCTTACTGTTTACATGTCCTAAAATCAGTAGCTGAAACACTGGTTTCTCCTAAGGTAATAAAATAGTGTATAAAGTATGACATACATGAAAAAGAGTATGGCACAGCAGGCTGGACCTTGTGGCACAGTTATGTATGACTTAACAGCAGGGTGAATTTTTTTTCACTTGTGCCAAAACTGTATTTCAAATCAGTTGTGCTGAATATGATACAGAACTAACCGTATTTGCTCAGGTGGGAAGTTAATTTCATCCTATAGATTTCCATACAGGAGGTGTAATTGTTCAGTTTATCCTGATTATTCAAATAACCTGCAGAGAAACTGAAATTTTATGAGTGATTTAATAGGTGTTTATGATGGGAAAGGTATTAACAAAGGAAAAATTAAGAGCGAGTATCAGGAAAAAACTTCCAGATGGTAAGATGTATTAGTTGGTGGAATAGCTTCCCAAGGGATGAGGTGGAAGTTGCATTGTCTGGAACTTTTAAAAATAGACTCTGCAAAATATAAGCAAGCCTAATAGGCAATGATCTTGCAATGACAAGAGGAACTATTCAGCCCTCTCCTTCTCTAACATTTGTTCTTATTTACAATTCTCATCACCTTGTTCAGGGTATGTCCTCTCTATGTGTGCTCAAGTGGCTGCAAAGCTTGAGAACCGTGGCCCTCGGCTTCATCGCCAGATTAGGCACTTCCAGTGTTAAATCCACAACTGGCAACAGCTTAAGTGGCAAAATCCTACAGCTGGAGCTAGAATATTCAGTCCCCATTAGCCTTAAGTTACGTGATAAAAACACAAGAGCCTTGTACAAACTTTTTTAGACAAGTGAATGAACCCCTGAAAATAGCTGTCAACGAGGGTGAGGTGAGCAAATAATCGGTAGCAAGAAAACAGATGTAGTGTGGGTCCTATAATGAATAATGTGGTGCAGAAATATGGAACAGTATGTTTGCTTGTTTTCCATGAGTACAAAAACATCTTGGTTCTTAAATACAGAAAAAATTACAAGCAAAAGAGAACAAGATTATCAAATATCTAGGTGATCCTGGAAAAGAGAACAAAGACCAGGGTGGCAGAGGCAGTTAATATTAATTGTTTCATTTACACCTAAAGCATGATATGTTAGACAATGATTTATGATACTGGTTTATTCAATGTTTTAAGGAATATAGACAATAAAAAAATTAACCTCACTTTTTAAATTTACACCATATTGTAAGAAAAAAAGTAAGATCATATACTTATGGACAGATTCCTGTTCAGACAAAAGAATTTTCTATAGTTTCCATGTTGTGGGACCTATGAATGAATACAGTTTCAAGATATTTTAACATTACCTAAACTAATTTTCAAAAAGAATACAGAAATCTAATAGCTTGACTTTTAAATACTCTGCTAACTAATCCAAACAAAGAGCTTGTAGTGGTACAGATGCTTTCATACAGGGATGCCATCACTTGGATCCTTTGAATGAATTTTGCTGTCAGTCTGAACAAAATTATGGAATAACAACTTTGTAATGAGCTGGCTATTCATCCATTTAGTGAATTGTAATTCTTCCTGTATGAATTGGCAATGGAAAACTGAGCTAGATGTTCACTCTACTGCAATGGGAGAAAATTGGCCATCACACAACCTGCTTGGCTTTCAAACTAGACTGCCTAAGCAGTCCCAGAGCACCTAGGCAGTACACTTGAATAAAATGAGTCTGTTGCTAAACATACAGTGTTTAAAAAAATCAAACCAGAAATATTTCTCTATGAACTACTTAAAATTTTAAAATGGAAAACAGGCATATGTCCGCTGCTTTTTAATGCCAATTTCCAGAAGTCCTATATCCTGCATGATGTCAGTTGAGGTAATTGGGCTTGATCCTCTCCTGTACCTGAGAGAGAGAGGAGGTGCTGGATAACTGGCTTTTGTTTTCTGAATTTTTGAGCCAGACGTACTGCAGCCAGAGTTAGAACCATGTCCAGGCAGCTTCAACCTTTCTTGATGGCTTGCAGCCTTTAACAGACCTTGCACAACTGCAGGGGTGCTTGGACACCTCTTTGCAATAGAATCATTGAGACAAGGACTTGGAACCAGTGGGTTTGCCCTTGTGTAGAAACGTCTCTCTAAAGTAGACCTTTCTCCTGGCCAGCTGGGACCCCTCTGTACCTGCGAGTAGCTATCTCAGCCTGTTCTACTCCAATACTGTACTGCTGCGTGCTATGCATTGCATTTGTCAGGCTGCATTTGAGCACAGATGACAGATTTCACTTGGTTCTGCCTCTGCACTCTACCCACCAGGTACCTCCTAGGGAAGGAGCATCACGTTGGTTACCAGGTCAAACGTATTGCATTTATGGAACAAGCTGGTGGTACTTCAGAAACCTTCTCCCTCCTTGTGGACTTCAACAACAAATGGGATGGACTGCAATCTCTGAAGGAGCGGTGCCACAGTTAAGACACTGGGTGACTCGGTGAAAGCAAGTCCTTGTTCAAAGACCATTCATTGAAGGAAGCCAGCCTGCCTCTTGCTCCAGCAGAAATCAAATGTGCTGGCCTGCAAGGCATGCAATAAAGCTTATCACCCTCCTCAGGATGTTCCCGTAGGATTGCTTGAATGAGATTAGGGGGCAGAGGAGAAAATTTCTTATTCTAGAGAATTGGTAGAGTCTGCGAATGGGAATTAGTCTGGTGGAACAGAAGTATTTTTTTTTCTTTCAAACTGTTCATGCTTCGACAATTTTGAGTAACAGGTTGTTGTTTACATCTGCTGAGGTGCTATGAAGAGAGCCTATTTTGCAGGGCCACATTCGGTTTGTACCCCACATAGCAATGAACAGCTAAAGCTGAACATTAAATGTCATAATCTCTGTGGAAAACTCAATGAAGTAAAAAATCAATATGCCTCAGTTCTTACTAGAAAAATTATCATGCAAAGGAAGCACCTCATGTGTTTGCTTGAATGACGCTGAACACTTACAGAATGCTGTCAGCGTGAGGAAGGGTGATCTATCAGAAATCTTTGTGCACAGAAGAGAGTGAATTATACCCCATTTCCTAGTCCCTCTGACCCCCCTTCACTGCTTTACGTAGCAAAGAAGAAATTGCTACCCCTATGAACTGTGTATGAATTTGCAGGCTCACATTGCACCAGCTGAAGTACAGAGCAGACAGTTTCACAAGGATTGAAGCTGTTAATGGCTAAAATTCTGGCAAACATTAAAGCTGCCTTAGGACTAAGCCTTGTTCTTGCTGAAGTTAACGCAGCCTGTTCTCACCCTTACTGGCAGGGCCGGCAGGAAGGGCAGCTGGGATAAGGATCATATGAAAGTCTGGTTGGGAGCCGGGACACCTGTGGAGCCCCTTTGGCTCCAGCTCCCGTGTGTGTGGAATGGGCTGTGTTTTATGGATCCTCCCATTCACTCCTCTCACAGTCACAAGGTGAACAGCGTTTTTAGGCTTGTGGCACTAAAAATGGAGCTTTTTCAATGTCCTCCTCCCCCAGAAAAAAATTCCATAACTCACCTGCTCTTAAATAGGGTCTGAGTCTGCAGCTTCTCTGCTTTTCTACCCATCATTAATCATGGGTATAACTGCCATTGTCAATAGGTTTCCATTTGGGAGACTAGTTTTGATTTAAGTGTGCCCAAGAAATTTCTTCCATAGAAAAAAATGCAGTATTTATTAACCAAAAGGCACACAGCCATTAGAACAAGTATTAAAACTTTACATGAACATTTAAAACACTTCACATGCATATTACCATAATACCGAAAGATATTTAATCTTTCGATTCCAGCTTAAGCTGGTTCTCTTTATCCATCCCCCAACAAATGCCAGGCTAGGTGAGACTTATTTCATTCCTACAAATAACATCTCCCCCAGCTGGTATCTTTTTGCTTTCTCCTTTAAAATTCATTCTTTCTTCACCATGCCTAGGTTTTATTTCTTTTGTGTTTCTACTCAAAGTTCCTGGAGGCTGTGAGCTTCCAGGTGAACCTCACTAAACTGGTTTGCTCTTCTTCTCTGAAGAGGATGTAGAGGCTGTTGCCGAAGAGGGTTTCTAGGATTTTCTGCTCTGGAAAGCAATAACTTCAAGTTTGCAGAGCTCTCTAGATAGTTAGATACCCAGCATTCATGGAAACATATGTGGATGGCATAGGCAAGGCAGGCAGTACCCTAAGACAGAAGGCTGTCGGGATTAGGAAAGGGCTGCACTGCTTACACCAGATGCCCGTGGCTTGACGGCTTATGCCAGCGGGCAGAAGAACAGAATGGCTGTAGATGCTTTCAAGGGAGAAGCTGGGTGTTCGGGATGGCAGCCTCTCCTGGGGCGGGGGAGTATGTCCCCTTCAGAAGCAGCAGTTGCTGCCTTCACCCCACTCACACCTCTGGAAAGGGAGATTCAGCAGCTCTCCCTCCAGCTCCTTCCCCAGCCCACACCACAAGCAGTCCAGCCGTGGCTAGCCCCCATCTCCTCATCCTTAGGGTAGGAAAATTCAGTTCTGTGTCTCTTGGATAATGGACACGCACTGCGTGGCACCGGCAAAGACCAGCATTGGTCAGGGCTGCAGCAGTAGAAAGCTTGTAAGTGACTCTCCCATGTAAGCACAAAGGATTGTCCCCACACCAGTTAGTCCTCAAGACATACCATTTACTTCCAGATAACCTCAGGCTTGAACATATGAGTTGTTTTTCTCTGAAAACTACTTTGAATCCAGGCATGCACCGATCTCCTAAGAAGAATCCTTAGCGAACAGAGCAAGTCCTTTGTTTGTTTTTTAAGTAATGAGTGCAAAACTCACTTTTGCCAGACCTGGAGCCAAATGCCTAGATAAGAGCACGTATTTTAAACAAAAACACTAACACTAAAGGGAATCACTGCTTATGTTTGCTTGAGTTTGCATATTTGAAGAGAATTTATAAACTCACTTTACTTACAAATTTTTGAGAAAAGCCTTGTCAAGGGTATGTGAAATAGAAACACTGGTCTGACGGTGCCCAAGAATGACTGGCATCGGGCCTAACTCATTATTTTATCAAGGATCTGGCAGTCAATCAATAGGAAATTATCTATGCTGTATTGACATAAATCATAATTGGTTTCCCTTGAATGCCATGCCAAATCCTTAACAGAATGAGTTACTGTATGCTCTATGCCAGTTTTCTTTCTTTATCAGTTCAGCTCAATTCCTTCTTTGAATGCAGAAGAATAGTGGCATCCCCAGCAGAGCAATCCCCTGGGAACACAAGAATTGCGATACCTAACCCAGCATCCTGCATCTACAACAGATAATACCTGATGTCTCAGAACTCAGGGAAGTGAAGAAGAAAATGTGTCTGTTCAACCATGCATTGTCATTATAGGAAACAGGCTTTTAAGAGCCTTCTGTGTTTCTTCTCTAAACAGGAAATGTGGCTGCATCTCTTCTTCCCTTTCTGCAGCTTATACATAGCATCTGCATGCATGTGCCCATCAATAAGGCATCACATTCACATCCTCAAAATTTTGCTCAGAAATTGATTTCTTACTGAGTATGACCTTTTTCTCAGAACCTGGAGGAAGAGCTCTGCAAAGCAGTGTTTTTATTTGTCCTCTGTTTCTCAGCTGACAGTTTCTTCCATGGGTACAAGAGTTACTGAAGGTCATGGTATCAACCTGGCCTTTCAACTGCTGCTCGTCACACTCTGCCCAGCTGATTGAGTATCTGAAGAGACCTAGCACAAAATTAAGCCAGCTTTGCCCTGAAGGACTTCCACCTTGCTCGCAATCAGCTGAGAGGTGGAGTTTCCTCCAAAGGACTGCCAGCAGTCTCTTTCTCTGAAGCCTGCTGCTTCTCTGATGATCAGCACCAAATGGGCCTGACACCAACCTCTCTCCCTCCAGCATTGTTTTCTCCTGTTAAAAAAGACTGGAGAAGCAGCGGTGAAGGTTACTCTCCTAAGCCCTGCTAACTCCCTGTTCTGGGACAGAAAGAAGTAGAAAAGGAGAGAAAAAGAAGGAAAAAGCTATGAGAAAGGAAAAGGATGGATATGGGAGAGTTTCGCATTCACAACTTCCTCGTGAACAGGAAAGTTTTCCATCATGCTCCAGTCAATGAACCAAACTCGGTCATGCCAACTGGCTTCTGCCTTTCTGAAGCAAGTCACAGGACCTGGAGCAGACCTTGCCTCACAGAGCTGCTGCTGAAAGGGTAAACCGAGCTGCTGATGCCAGATTAAAAGAAGAGCAGCTTCAGTGAGTTCATGGCAATTAAGAGCAAACATAGACTAATGCAACAGTAACACTGCAGTAAATCTCTCCTCCTGTTTTCTTTTTTTCCCTGGCTTTTGTTTCTGTATTTATTATACATATTTTCTCATCATACATCAAGTTCTATTCTACTTTGAAATTCTTGGTGGATTAATAACTCCTAAACTAGACAAACTGACATTTAGAAACTTCTTGTCTTTTTTTTTTTTTTTTTTTTTTTTTCAACAAGCTGTTCTAAGTGGAATAACACATTCCAGGATGTACTTCCATCAGCCAAAATAAGCATACTTTGTATCTGTTCGGGCATGAGGCATACATCTTAGATGCGCTCGTATTAACTCACTAACCAACCCAGACCCAGGACTTAAAATGTCCTGTAATTTCTTGGCACTTGAGCTGTGTACTTACAGCAATATCTTAGGCTGACAGTTTGTTGATTAAAAACAAGCCAAGTAAAGCACATGCAGATGTCAGTGCTTGATTTAAATGATTATTCACATACTCTTCTAGGTTAGATGAAAAAAAACACATTTCTTTCTGCAGCATAACAATGTAATACATAAGCTGGGGTAACAACAAGACTTTTTTCCCCTTTTTAGTCAAATTGCTCTTATTATAGGTCTGTATAATACACCTACAGCAAACTGCTAAGTGATCTTTTAAATATCTTTCCCCAATATTGTATTACCTGAAGCTACTCTCAGCTTTAGAAAGAGCTGTTTGTTTTAAAAGAAAACAAACAAACAAGCAAAAAACCACAATCATTTTTAGACTGCAATAATTAAATAAATAAATAAATTAGTTTTGTTTTGTAGACCACCAAAAAAGATTCAGGCCATATAAATGCATACTATTGTAACAATAAAACACAGTGGTCTCAAAGAAGTTAGCAAGTGTTCTGATCCAACAGCACTTCATACAATACAACTAGAGATTTGAGACTATATTTATCATGTCAAAATATGATAAGAGTCACTTATGCTAGAATCAGATAACAAGACCACGAAAGAGAATAGAAAAAGGTAAAGAAATACAGGAAAAAATTGCATGTCGTACTACAAAATGCAGGGGACACTTCCCCATGACTCTACATGAACCCAAATTGCAGAAGAAAAAGCATTTCAATGTCCAAGGTAGGTATGAACTGATGTCAGCATAGCAGATACCAAAGTTGTCATGGAAAAAACTCCAGGCACAAGGTGGGAGTTTGAAGTGCTGTGAAGAGAAGAAAACGGATAAAGAGAATAAAATCATTATATATTATAGCAAAATAAGCCTAGGCAAAACAGCTCTGTGGGCAGGTGAATGAGTGATCTGTTGTGATGATATGTACTCTGAAGAACAGTTATTAGTAGTTATCTCTCTCTTACAGATATGCAATCAGACCAGGTCTTCATTCCAAAATACTAAAACATTCCCAGGAAATATCTGAAATAATAACAATACAAGAGGAACAGTAAGCAGCAGTGGGAAGTGATGCAATACAAAAACATACTTTCAGCATCATTGCCAAAACCTCTATTTTATACCCAAAGGTTAATAACATTTTCTTTCTTTTTTAATAGCTACATAGACAGACACATCCTCAGAATAATTCCATGCACAGCTAACGTTGTCAAGAAGGTCTCAGAAGAATTTCTGAGAAGAAAAGGGATCTGTCTCACAAAAAAGAAAAACAGCATCTTGGGGCAAAAGCTTGATAGCTGGGAACAAGTGGGAAAAGTAAGTGTAAGCAAAGCTGACTTGGATGAGGGACAAGATTAACAGAACAGAGGAGAACAACACCGTAGGAAGAATAAAAAGGGAGAGAACAGACCGCATTTCCGAACATCTCAGTCGCCTGTGTATTAATGCAAAAAGCATGAGGAGCTATCTGGCAGAGCTGGAAGGCCTTAAACAAGATCAAAATTGTAAGTCAACTATCATAGAGACCTGGTGGGAATATTCACATGGCTGGAATATTTTACAGCTTATTCAGCCAGGGAAAAGGAGGGAAGAGGTGCTGCTGAGTGGCAGAAGGTAAAAAGATATAGATCTATATAAAAGCATCTTGATAACAATGAGGAAAAAGAGCAAAGGGGTTATCCTGGCAAATGTCAGCCATCAAACCAGGAGGATCAAGCGGAAGACACTTTTGTGAGAAATTAGCAGAAAGCCCCCAAGGTACAGGGCATCACAGTAAGAGGGAGCTTGAAAGCTCCCAGCATCTCTTGGGAAAGTAACAGAGTAGAGCAGGCTCTCCAGAAACTTCCTGAAGAGGAAGCTTGACGATTTTTTGATGCAGAAAATTGTGAAAACAACCAGAAGGGAAGTAGGTCTGAATCTGAGCCCAGCCTGTAGGGAAGAGTTATTTGAAAATGTCAGAGTGGAAGGTAAAAATAGGAGTGAGATGTGGAAATGAGAGTTAAAGAGGCTCCACAAGTGGGAAAAAGCAAAGACAAGATACTGGTCTGCAAAGAGGAACTCAAAGGACTAATAAATAAGATCCCATGGGAAACAGGGAAAAGGAGTTCAGAAATGTTGACCCTTAAGGAGATAATAAAAGAAAAATTGTAGAATATTCCATGTAGAATTGGTAGGAAAGGTACCAAGAAAGCAGTCTGGTAAACCACAAGGACCTCAGAGAGAGGAAGGAGGTGTACCAGAAGTGGAAATAAAGTCTGACTGCTTAGAATGACTAAAATCTGAAAGGTCATTGTATGAAATGAGATATGACTTGAAACAAATACAAAAGAGAGGAAAAAAAAATTCCAAAGTCCATTAGCAGGGAAAAAAAAAAAAAGAAATAAAGGAAAAAAAAAAGACAGAGGAAGCCAAAAGGCTGAAGTGCTTAGCATCTTTCTTTGCTTCTGTCTTCAGTAAAATGCCAGATGGGATCAAAAGCTATCAGACATGAGGAATAAGAATCTAGGTTACTTAAGGGAAAGACAAGCTACAGAGCACTTTAGTTTGGGGGTTGGGATTTTTTTTTCCAAACTGCAAGGCCTAGTGGAATTCGCCTTAGGTACTTAAATATGGTGCATCAGTGGCAGAATCTTTAGTGAGTCCTGTGAGAAAACTTTCATGAAGAATTGGTCTGGAAAACTGAAAAAGGTCAAGGCAGCAGCCTATTTCAAAAGTGGCAGAAGAGAGTGGGGAGTTCAGTTAACATCTTTTCCCAGAAAATGCTGGAAAATCAGGCAAACTATTTGTAAAAATCAAGACCGCAAAGAAGCAAGTAAGAGGCCAGGTGGATTTGTCAAGAACAAATCAAATGAAACCCACCCAATTTTCCTCTTTGACAGGAAACAGGCTTTGTGGACAGAGAAAGACGCATCAAATGTCTTCACTTTTTTCAGGCTCTTGACATTGTCTCTCACGTAACATAACAAAGGAGCTAGAGAAACTTGGTCCAGGTGAAACTACTAAAACGTGGGAAGGAAAACTGGTCAGATATGCAGAGGAAGGTTCATGGTCAAAAAGCAAGGCAGCATCAGGCAGCATTTCACCACAGACGTATCTTGAGCTCATACTATTCAATATATTTATCAATGGCCTGGAAGACTGTGCAGGACATATGGTTGTTACATTTTCATGTGACACAGCAAATTAGAAAAAGGGGTTAGAATTCAAAAAGACATTAGCAAACTGAAAAAATGTTCTGTAGAAATACTGACTTGGTAGCAAATTTTGGTAGCAAAAAAGGACCTCTGAGTTTGATAGATGATCAAAAGCTGAACATCAGTCACCAATCCTATATTGTTGCAAAAAAGGTAAACATCGTACTGGCATGTGTAAAGAGAAATATTTTCTATGAGACACATGGAATATTTCTTCACTCAATTTCCTAAAATTCTTTGTCCTAAGAAGATATTCTTTAAATAATATTAGCTCAGTGCAATAAAAACATATCCAAATCCTCTTTCTAAAGAATAATGATACATCAATTAAATTATTCCTATACTGAATACTAGTCTGAATTCACATTGGCAAGAATATAGAGATGCTATCAAAATCTGTGACATGAATATAGTCTATCTCTGTCATGCACAGATTTGGCATTTGGAAGGATACACAAAACTCAGACATCAATTGATTGCAGGAAGAATGTAGCAAGGTTAAAATCAATTAACAGTAAAGCAAAAGCAAGTCTTCTCTATCATCTGGTTCTATCCTCTCATTTTGTTACCACTGCCTTTTGCAAAGCCAATGACAACAAATTCATCGCAACTTATACTTACAATCACATTTTGATCATCATGCACTGTCACATTTTAAACCACAGCAGAACACGATTTCTTGGCTTCCTTTTTTGAAGATGAAAGCAAGCAGTATTTTGTAGAAACATACAGAAAATTCCTTATCACTGTATTATTAACTGGAAGCCACTATTTTTTGGCTCTAGCCAGCCTGAGATGGCATCCGGGTCACCCAGCTGCCAGCCTGTAACAATGATAAATAAATCACCCAGATGCTTAGATATGGTTTTCCCAGCAATGTTAGAATCTGCTCTGCTGGGTTTCAAAAATAGAAACAACCATAAAGGTCCTCCAAAAAACACAAGCTTGGATGGGTTTTCTGAAGGCTTCACACTCTCTGTCGGCATAAGGGACCTTGTTCAAACCTCCAGCTCTGGCAAACATCTTTTAGCCTCGTGGGTCATGGAAAGACGACTGGAACACCTTCTCCGGTGGCTGTACTGGATATTTCTACATCACTGAGGGGTCAGCTCCTCAATACAAATGTTAAAATAATGAGACACAATAAAACAAGTACGCATAAAGACATTTTTAGGTTTTTATTTTAAAAGACACTCATCCCAAGGAAGAGAGAACGGAAGTCTGTTTGAGACAATGCCTGTATGCAGATACCACAAATTAAGCAAGATCATGGGGCTAAGAAGGATTGATAGTAGGCTGCCATCACTACTCACATGCAGTTGGCATGGTAACGCTTTCCTATAGATCTGCATAATTCCCAATACTATGTAGCGTGGCAACTCTGGGTTACTCATGAGAACATAGGAATTACTACTCTCTCAAGCATTTGCTGACTTGTGTTAAATAAACTGACCTGCAGTTCTGCATAAAATGCAGTAAGAAAAAGACTTTCTTTTTAAGGTTACCCATTGCACTTTATTATATATAATATAGAGCTCCCTGAAGTTTTTAAACATTTAGAGAAAAACAAAATTTGGCAGGAAATATGTTGTAAACAATGTCTACCCATACACTCGATGAATAATTCATAAGAAATATGTCATAGAAAGGTAATTTTAAAAGGCCTTTTTAAGCATCAAAATATTCTGATGCAAGTAATGAATTATTTGTTTGCAATACTTTAAATAAATATGTGACTGATGAGTTGAAGTCAGATCATTTAAATTCATTTTCATGTTGAAATAAAAGTATTTTCTGAAGCAGAGAAATCCACCTTGTAACCTCTGTGTTTTACTCACTCAAGTTGTCCTCATTTTTAATGTTGGTTGTATGCTCAACCAAACCTCCTTTTTAATACGTCATTTATTCTGTGACAGATGGAAGCCTTCACTTTCATTCAACGCCCTGAAGAAGGGAAGGCCACTACAGGACCAATTAGAATAAAATAAGTAATGTCCTAGTCACCTCACAAACTAAAGTAAGCTTTTATCCAAACTGTCTCAGCTTATCTAGATCTGCGAAACAAAATTTGTGAGTTTAGATATCCAACTAAATTGGAATTGTTTCTACTTCTCCTTCCTTCCCTTCCCATTTCTGCAGCTCCTCCGTGTTTCTCATTCTTACTGTCATTCTTAATGACATTCCTATGGTTGGTCCATAGGGTCAGGCTGAGTTAAGGTTGTAGGGGTGTTTTAAGCATCCTCCCCCATGCTGCAGAACGTTTTGATATCTTTTAACAAATCTGAAATCTGGCTTTTCTGACTTTGATAATGCTTAAATTTGTGATAAGGACAATATACCTTTTAAACTTTTAAAAATACTGCTATATTCCTAGCCCCAAGACCTAGTTTAATGGATACTTTTATGTTTATCGTATAGCACCCCATAGAGTTTTAGGCAGTTTCAAATGCAGATCAGTCACGATCACTTCCTCAGAAATGTTGCATTAAATATGTTGCAATTATAAGGCGCAAGGAAGTGAAGCCATGCGTTATAAGTTACCACTGAAGTAATGCAGTTGTTCAGCCAGATCTATTTGGCTATTTATGTAGAATAAGTATCACAGCTGTTTGTCACTGGTAAGGGATTTGACTGCTAGGAGAGCAGTGCCTTGGAGGACCAGCTCAGGACCGACATAGGATAGCTGAAAGCCAAGAGGCAGCTGTTGGAAAGGTAACAAAGAGGCTGAAGTAACCAGACAGAGGGAGAATGGGAGGTAGGAGAGCCGTGGGAGGCAATAGCAGCTAAAGGCCCTGAAGGTGTGGAGGAACCATATCTTAAAGCTAAGAAGTAGGGAGATCCTGAGAAGGGAGCCAGAGGAAAGATGGAGTGGTGTGATGTGACCTCTAAGTTCAATAAAACCTTCAGAAATGTCCCAGCAAAGCAACTTCTAATGAGATCTGTCATTTCTGTTAGTAACATGCCATGTCTGCTCTCTAAATAGAGCTAACAACGTACCAGAGACCATGGGCTTCCTGGTGTATAAAGCTGTTACTTGTACAAAGTTTAATAAATGCTATTAGTAACTACATTATGGGGCATGGGTGCAATAGCTCACACCAGTCACACAGTAGGACATACAAAAGCTAAAGAAATAATCTTTAATGCTCCAGAAACCCATCCAGGAAGAACTCTCATGGCATCTCCTAGCCAGGGCTAGGAGGAAACTGCCACTATTAAGCAGCCAATTAATGTCCAATTCCAGCTAGAGCCATCAGTCCTCAGGATATGTATATAAACCTCAGGTGATACTGTCCAAAAAAGGGTGTCATTGCAAACTCCAGCTCTCTGAGGGTGTTGCTGGTACAGGGAGTGCTGCTGCGGACAGTGGAGCCCAGGGCTGACATCCGGCAGCCGGGATATGCTTTGACTGGAAAAACAACGCAACCCAAAAAGGTACCTGTTGCCTGAGTTTTAAGTCAAACTGCATTCTTCTCCTTTTTTATTTGGTTCCAGTCTTTCTTATGCTTAAAAGTCCGATTTTAAAACTCTGATTTAAGCTTGGCTGGCGCTCCTGGAAAAGGATGAACCAGAGTAAAACTGTCCCACTGCAAGTGCTCAGACTGCAGGGGGTAGTGAAGCAATTAAAGCAGCGTGTGCGGGCAGCCCTGAGGGACCGGGAGCCCCGGACGTGCCAAAGAGACGAAGGGACATAGTGAAGAAACGCAGCATGTGGGGACAGTTTCATGCCAGGCTGCAACGCAGCTCGGCGCAGGGTGCCGGATACCTACCTTTAGCCAAGGCAGGCACCAACCTGTGCTCCTCCCGCAAGGAGCCGGCAGCTGAGAGCATTGCCGCTGTTGAGACCGACAGGCTGGGAAGATGTTTGCAAAAGAGTATGTTTCACACTGGTGGACACACTTGGAGTCCAAGATTTGAGGGACAGGGAGCTCCCAGCAGCAAGGCACCAGGCAGGGAAAGTTTCAGCTGACCTCGGCTGGGAGAGAAAGGAGATCCTGGCACAGCAACCAAAGCTGGCCCGGCTCTGTTTGGGGACCAGCAGAGGGGAGGAAGGTGGGGAAGAGGTGGGAGACTGTGTTCACTTGAGGGAGGAAAGCCCAAACAAGAGTTTTGGGTTAAACTTCAGGAGCTCAGTTTCTCCTATAGGCTGTGAAGTTGAGTTTGCTTCTGTGCTGTGCTGGGACAGAAAAATATAAATAGTTTACTTAGAATCTCTCCTACAGCTGCTAACATTATGGACTAAAACTCTGCAAAACTAATGAAAGCTTGAGTTTTAACTTGATCTGGAAAACTCAGCCCAAAGCAGACTGAGTTTTCATTAGCAGACAAATGGCCCACACAGAGCACCAGAACGTGTTTGTGCCAATAATTCTGGTGACTGCATAGGTAGAGACATAAACACCTTTATGCTTTTGCACCTAACACATACAGACATGCATTTTCAATAGTTCATATGGACATTCAACTATGAATTATGAATATATGAATTTATGTGAACCAGCATATACATAGAATAAAAATTTATATCTATTTACAGTGCATATAATTTTTCCTACATCCCAATTTCAACTGATGAAGAATTGAACATAGAATCATCTTGGCTGGTTTTGTCTTTCTGTAATGGAGGTAAAGTATTTCCAGTATTGTCATTTTGTCTCTCTTCTGCCTCCTCCATTGTGCAGTTGACACCTGGTCCTGGATTTATCATGCAAAAGCCCAAACATTTGTGCTAAGGGCCACCACTGATACTCTGGGATGAGCTTATAGTGTCAAACAAAGGTTACTTCATACTCAAGTAAGTTGGCAAGTGTGAACCTGCCCCTTGGAGCAAGCCAGCAACATCTAAATGAACCAGAGTCAACAGCACCACTATACGGCCTCTAACTAAAAAGCGTTTTACTGTCTCCCACGCTGGAGAGAGGACCAAATTAGAAAACAAAACTAAATAAATGCATTTACTTTAAAAAGCCATCCCCTCCTCCCAGGACAGACTTAATATATAGCCTTGAGGCCATCAGAGCACAACCTGCATCACCCACAAGCAAATACAAAAAGTGATGCTGTTTTATGCAAAAGCCAAGTCTTGTAAACATTCCCCACTACCCAGCTAATTTTTCTGCATTTTCTGGCATTTTTCTATGGGCAGGGACCTCTAACCTATCTTAGAGTTCCCATAGCTGAATAAAACGTGTCTTATCTAGACATTTTTAAAAGCTCATTAAGTACCTACACATTTTGCCTGGCTTCCCAGGTGGAAGAAAGTCATTTTGCAGAGCTGCTGGTCCAGCCACTGGCAAAAGAAAATGCCTCACTGCATCTTGCTCCCTCCTGCCTTGCTACTAGCAAATAAAACCTCTTTAAACATCTTGTGTTTTTTTAAGCACTGTAGGTTCGATAAAACCACCTCTCACTCATGGAAAGAGCCTGCCAGGAAGCCTGTACAACCGATTAGGGGAGGCACTGGGTGACTGCTCGGGAGCCCAGCTTCATTTTGAAGCTCTGCGGCAGGCTGGGATGATGGGAGCCAGGAGCTGGTTGTACTGGTCGTGTCCATCTGGTCAAGGTGCCAACAGGTGCCCACTGTTTCCACCCATGTGCTGCTTCCCAAGTACAGGCACAATCAGCACTAACATAGCTCCCTCACCTTTTTTTTGCCTCATGCTCTGTTGCCCTCATGTTTCGGGTCTCCACCAGCACCAGACCTTCCCCATGTCCATCTTCTCCACCTCTGGTCTGTCCTTCAGTTTGAACTGGAGTACTGGGACCACCTCCTGTAGTACCTGAGCATCCCAGAAAGCATTGCTGAGTACTGGCCCTGTTTTGAAATACAAACCCAGATAACACTGTTGATTTTTTTTTTCTTTTAGTTTTTCTTTCTCTTTTACTGTATTCTTCTTTCTTTGCCATTGTGCCATGTTTCCTTCCCTTATCTCACATCTGTTGTGTTTGGAAATATGTTAAGAGCCTGGAATAGAGCTAGGAGTGTAAAAGCTGACTTTTAGCCATTTGAAGTTAAATGAGCAGCCAGAAACAGCTGACACCACATCCACAGGCCAGGGGATTAACTTCTCTTTGGTTTCTCAGAGCATTGGTCCCTCCTGAAGCTCTTCTAGAGAGTATAATGGATGGGAAAGGAAAAAAACCATTTGGTTGTGCTCATCAACCACTGATACACCAGGGCACTCCTGCTAAGATTTCTGCAACTAAACCCATTAACTGTCGGTGTAGCTAGGGTTAGTAGAAAACGGCTTAAGTCAAGGCAACAGATCAGGTTTGGCACAAGAAATAGAAACCAGCTCTCCAGAAGTTTCAAATTTGAGTGTGAATTTCTGCAGTTCCTCTATTTCAGCAGAGCTGTCTTTGGTGTCAAGAGACCCGGCTACACCGCCTAAGAACAAAAGGCTGCCTCCACACCACAGCCCCTCTGTCATTTTTCTGTGTTTAAGCACACAGCAGGCCATGCCTCAGCAAGGTCTCTACTCCGTGCTGAAAAGGAACCAGCAAGATGACTGATGCTATGTTTCAGCACTGCATTTTTCTATCTGTCTGGTTGTTTTGAACTCTTTCAGAGTAACAAGCAAGACTAATGCTGAGATTATTACTAGTAATAATCTATAAATATTGGTGAAGTGATAGTATTTTCCACTTGGTGGCAGATATTGCTTTTAAAAATAAGCACAAAGCTCAAAAGACACCTCTAATGCAGCTTTTTACTGAGGAAACTCTCTGCGGTGCCTGGTGGGCACAGACACCTGTTGGATGCAGGGCTGAGCTGCAGAGCTTGGGGGCAAGGACCTGCCCCAGGAGCCATGTGTGCGGCAGGCAGCCGTGCATGGCCGTGTTTCCTCACACCCTTCTGGGCCCACCCAAGCTCACAAGTGTCCTCTGGGGATGACAGGAAGACTTTGCCTTTACCATTTGGGGAGTCCCTGGCACTCCATGAAACCCCCGGCCCTTGGAGAATGTCAGAGCATGCAGGTTTTGAGCATGGGGTTGTCAGCAAAGGTTTAGCTTCCCGCAGGCTGTGTAACTGAGGGAAGATTCCCTCTGCTCCTGCCTTCTCCCATTTACCTTGCCTGCAGGCAGTTTGGTGCTGAAAGGGGCAATTTTTCCCCATTCCCTCATGTGGTGCCCTGCTATGGCAGAGCACTCAATGAGGACCTTAAATGGAAGGACACTGTCCCTGGGACACAAGCTGCTGGGAGCTGGAGAGAGCTCTGGGGAAGTATTGCCTGACCCTTGCTCCCCTTCTCCCCAAGACATCCACTGTCGGTCCCTCTCAGAGACAGGGCACTGGACTCGCTGAACTGCTAGCCTGCCCCAGGACAAACAACCTTTTGGTTTTTTTCTTCTAAGATCCCACCATGGTGAGAAGGCAGAGGACAAATTTTACTCTGATAGCTATCAATGAACATCCCAGAATCATGTGAATCCCACCCACCTGCAGGTAGGTTTGCTGCACCTTCAGGTTGCTGACTAGAAACAAGGTCATTATACTAGCTGGCAGGCAGTTAGTCAATTAAGTTCATGAATGTCAATGCATTTTTGTATGAAAACTTTTCTTAATAAAAATGCAAAATATTGAGGTTTTGACTCTTTTCTTTCAACATTCAGCACGATCCTTAAAATACAACAATTTTTTTCTGGTGAAAGTTAATGCTTGTCCTCAAAACACAGCCATCATCATCTCATTTGCTGTTCTGAGAATACTTCTTGAAGTAATACTCTGTCAACTTGGGAAAAAAAAGCATTGCAATGATACCTCCATCTTGCGCAGAAGGGCGTTGTGGAAAACAGCCCTGTCACATACTCCCATGGACTACCATGTCCTTTATGCAGCAGGACCCCTCACTTTCTAGGTAACGCTTTCACCTCTAACATAGCTGCATACTCTTTCAACAAAGAAAAGATATCCTGAGGCCATGACATGTACTTCTATAGCTGAGATTTATTTTGAACTGTACTGAACAAGAACACATAGCAATGCATCCTCTCTTAGCACAAAGCCACACTCTCAAAGTTCCCTTCTCTCACCACTGAATGGGAAGCCGAGTGCTTCCGCCTAATTATTCTGACCTTTCCGCTATCAGGAATTGACTCAGACTATTCAAGGACCAGAGAAAGAGGCTCTGTTTTTGCTTCAGTAATGTGTTGTTTGGTGGCAGCATAGCCCCCTGACACTGTAGTGTCTCTCTTCAGCATTCACTTCTCCTTGGGCCCCCGGTTTGATACAAAAAGAGAAAAAAAAAAAAACCAACAGGAGAATATATAAACCATTCCCATCCAGCTATGCATCTCTCCTGTCTAAGTGTGGCTCTTTGCCATTGAATTTTAATGCCAATGAATCACATCCCAGAAAGGGTATGGGCCATTGCTTAGTGATGCTAATGAAACCTTCCTCCCTCTCTGTAACAGCCACCTCTGTTTCAAGAACTGACAGTGGAAGGAAGATGGCTTTCTCTCAGCTAGAGAGCAATACGTGACACGGACAAGCAATGGGTCCTACATGTGGTCTATTGGGAGGGCCAGATGCCAGAAATTTCCTAGCTCTGCCTCAAAACCAAAATTACATTTATTTCCACTTTCCAGATAGTTGGCACGAGCTGCCCTCGTGCTAAGTCAACCGCACCATGTCCCCACACAGGGAGTTTTGGGAGAGCTTGCAGTCAGAGAGTCACATTTTCTATCTCTCTCATTACTTTGTCTCTTGCTCGTCCTGACCTTCTCACAGGGCTTATTTTCCTCTTCCTGTTCACTTCTCCGTGTCCCCCTCTCTGCCACTAATGTCAGTGACAAGGTACAAGAGTGGCTGCCTAAATTTCCTTTCCTTCTAACTCTAATTACTTTCCCCCCTCCCAAAGGAAAAATTTCAAAGTAGTTACAATATTAATTGGACATGAAATTTCACTCAGAATTTTTCCCCCTGTGCTTTTGATATGTTGTATTGGCTATGACTAGGCTGGTGGTTATATTACAGAAAAACAAACTGTTATAAGTGAAAAATTACCAAGATTAGAAATGTGGAAAATGACAAGTAAGTAATCAGCACAGTTTAGCGCACTTATCTGAATTTTTTTTTTTTTATTTATTCGTTGACATTTTTGTACAGCATTGGAAAATTCCCTTTTCAAGCCAGGTGGACTAGTAAATACCCATGCCATCTGCTTAAATATCTAATTTGCAGTATGCCATCTATATGACCTTCAGTTTTCAAATCATTTTATAACCCATCAATCTGTGCACCTGGCACAATAACCTCTCTGTGTACCTGATAACTGGTTAGCACATTTTAACCTCTCGCGTGGTAAACAACGAATATTTTCTATGCTCATCACAGCTTTGTTCCCCATTCCTTCCCATGCCTTTGCTATTACAGGAGGACAGCATAATGAATTTGTCAGAATCAGAGTCATTTTCATCTGACATTTTGCAAGAATCCATTTGCTCTCAGCACTCAGGTTTTTTATTATATTTTAGCTGTTTTTTTACCTGTCATGCAGAGTCTGTTAGAAAATATTAATTTTGCATTTTTTAAAGGGAAAAACTGTGCAACTCGGCACGGAAACTGAGACTACAAAGAGCATGTAAAACAAAATGCTGTGAACTGAGAGCATTACTCATGCAGGTGCTCACCACGTGGTATTCTTCATAAAAATAGTATCCGGTGCTGTCGTCACTAGAATTGTCCAAAGGAACGAACAAAGGCAAACAGCTTGCTACGTGCTCCAGATGGGGTTAAGTGAATGTCTGCCCCTTAAAGCATTTTCTGAAAAGTTTATATGTCATGTCCTTGAGCTGCCTGGCTGTCAGTGATTTTTCAAATGCATTCAGCGTTTCCTTCCTTGCCCACATCCAGTCAGATGCTGCTGATGCGGCAGTACCAGGAATGTGACTTATATTAGAAGGGAAAATGCTCACCCAGCACATGTTCAACATGTGTCACGGGGAATAAACCAGCCCAAACAGACAGCAAGGGGCAAAAAGATGTCTCCTAGTTCTGATCACTGACAGAGAGTGAAGGACCGAAGCTCTCAGATGAAGCTTTTGTAGAGAAGGGAACAGTCCCTCAGGGCAGTGCTGGGCAGTCGGACGGGAAAGGGTTTGCATTCAGCAGCACAGTGGAGCACAAATGGACATAAATGATGTTTGCTGACTTCTGTGGGGCGCTAAGGAATTTGTTCATGTCTTACTGCCCATCCTAGGACACTGGGAAAAGGAGTTAACTCTCTCTTTGGTTAAACAGAAAAGCATGGCTTGTATTTCAAGTGACCTGTTGGGTTTTGGCATCAAACAGGACAAGTTAGTGTGAAGGTGTCTAGTGCTGCAGAAATGAATGCCGGTAGGTCAAACATAGGTGTGCTTCCCTCATCGAAAGAAACAAGGATGCCACCGAAGTCCATTTCCCTGCAAACCAGGATGACAGCTGGTAATTGGCATCAGAGCATTTCCTCTGTCACCTCTGTCTCCTCAGTTAAGTCTCGCTAAGTCTGCTAAGACTAAAGTAAACATTTTCTAGTCTCAGCTAAACGTTGGCAAACAGGACTTGACACTGCGAGTGGAACTGGCCAGGAATCTTCTGGGAGTTTCTTGATTAGAAAATTCGGATTTGTAAAAACCGACACTTTGGTCCAAAGAATGCTTCTAGGTCGAGAGACAGGGAGAGGAGTCATCTCTGTTTGTCCCCACAGTGATATCAGGATAGTCAGTAGGGGATCTTGAGCCTTGCTCTCTCTTACTCAGATTGCAGACTTTGGTCTGGGTCTGCTTGGTGAGAGCCTGGGCTATGCCTGCTGACACAGGGGTCAGTTTGCCGTCAGCATCTCAAGTGTTTCTGCTTGATGCCTGTGCAGCTGTTGATGGCAAGTGTTGATATAAGGAGAAAGGCAGATTTTTCCATAAATTAAGGCACATACTCTGGATGAAAGAAAACAGCAGAGCAAATATTTGAAACTGGTTGCCATCCACACCCTGCTGGAGTTACATCTATCTCTAACTCGTGGTCAAACTGTGGTTTTTTAGACAGACAGCATTCAGTTTCAACCAGTTGTAAGAAAGGAGGGATGCTGAAATCTGAGCAGTGTCCGAGCTCAGCCCTCGTCCTGCATGACCCGCCATGCTGGTCAGCGCCAGCCGGCTGAGACCCGCCAGAAGTCACCTCACTCGTCCCTTCTGCGTTTTACCCGGTGTGACTCCCACCTGCTATAAAAAATCCTCTGTTCTCTTAAGCCTCGAAGCTTTTAGCAACCTGCTGTCATCTCTAAAGCCAAGATCAAAGACAACAAAAGTGCCTGTCTAATCTTGAATGTAATCCTCCTTACATGGGCTTGTTCCTTAGCTACAGGTACCAGCAGTCCTTCCATCCCCGTCTTTGAACTCACGGCTTAAGACACCGGGGCCTCTCACACTGTTGCCAGCACAGATCTGACTATTTTCCAGCTGTCCAGCTTCTGCTCCTATTCATGGTGTGTAGTACCTAAAGACATGAGCAGAGTCTAATTTGTGAATAGTCCCACAGCATACGACAAAGCTATCAGAAACTGGCCTGGCATCAGATCTTTCACATTGCTTTTCAAAATGAGACTTCCTGTTGTTAAACAACCACTGACCCCTTGGCAGCAGGACCAGACAGGTGAGACACTCCCCTGTAAATTCCAACACACTGTCCTTTTCCAACGCTGTACAGTTCCAGGTGATAAAATCAGCTTGACAAAAGTGGGAGCTGGGAGGCCCGTGTCACCAGATCTTTAGGAAGCTGGAAAAACAAATAAATGCACCGCTTTATTTTCCCTTAAATGTTTTTCACCAGATGGATCTTCTTTTAGCTTTCATTAGCTGTATTTCTCACATCTGCGTGCGTTTGCTAGCAGCGAGGCAGCGCATCCAGCACAGGCCGCGGATCTTCCCTCGTGTGTGTCCTCTCAAAGCCTGGCCAGGCTCTTCCTTCCTTGACAGGGGATTTAACATTGCCCCTTTAATCTTCCCAAGCTTTTCGTGGGCTTGAGTATTCCAAATATTATGTAGTTCTGATTATTCCGGTAAGACACTGCAAAATCTCAAGTGCTTTTATTCCCCTAAAAGCTGGCAAGGGATGTGTAAGTTGTCTGTGCTTTTGTTTCACTTACTACACACTTTGTTTTCCCTTTCTCTCCCACTTGCCAGCACAAAACCAAAATCTGCAAGCTTCCCTCTAAGCCACCCTGTGCCAAATTTTCCAGGAAGTAATCTGTAGTGCCGAGTCCCGTAAGGAGCTGTTGTTCCCACAGCAAACATCTGCACTGAGAACAACAGCACAAGGAGAGATGATTAAAAGCTACATAGCTCTTATGTTCTTTACATCTGTGTGGCTATAACCTGTTTAGTAAGCAATTTCAGAGTTTCTACTGTGATTTTTAATTTAACCTATGATCACATTTGCTGCATATAGGAATTATTTTCTCTACTGAGCTTAAAGAAACAATTTACCATTTTTATATAAGATTACATTGAATTCAACACATTGATGCTACTTAGCTACACTGCATGTGGGGTAATAGCTCTAACTTTAAACAGCAATATTTTCTTAAGCTTTTGAAGACAAACAGTTGATTAACTTAAAAGCTTGTCTCTCCCAGGTAAGTAACATTAGTCACTGTTCATTGTGAAAAACATAGCCACATATTTACCTTAATACATATTTCTGTTGATTAATTATGTAAAACAATATCAGTTTTTCTACCCTGGAGTTAAGGGAAAGACTTCTATTTAAAAGAAGGACTCCTGAGAAAACAAATTTCATTTCAAAGGTTATTAGCAAAAAGAAGCCTTTGTTTTAGTCTTAATGGAATCATTCTCCTAGGATGACACAAATATCCATAAAGCACCATGATTTCATTTGGGTTTTAAAAAAACAAAAACAACTTTATTTTCCCTTGACGCAAAACAAGATTAGCTGAGGGTTTGTTTGCTGTATTGGGTAATACAACAATGGCTAGATTGTTTGTCTCTGGCCGTTGCATGAGCATGCAGGGAGCAGGGAAGAAGACATAAAAGATTTCCTCTGCAGAGCCGCTGAAGAGCGGGGCGGTGTGGCTGGAGCACAGCCCTCTCCTCCCACCTGCTGCTGCCCCAGCTCCTGGGGCACGGCCGGGCCCCGCGCTGGCAGCATCGCACGTGCCTGCCGGGCGAAGCTGGCTCCCAAGGCAATGCAGGTTTACCCCTGCAGATTTGCTCTCCTTGCCGCACTGCCATGCAGCCATGGCAAGGGAGGGAGGGAGTGAAGAGGAAGCCGGACCGGGGTCTCATGTTCTCTAGGCCAGCCAATAGACCTCATCTGGAATATGCAGAAAATGAAGCTGCTGCTTCCTACATAAGTGCGGGGTGCGTATTGTCCTGCGGTCTGCAGCTGTGGGGGAGGCTGTCCTTCCTCCAGCCAAAACCCGTGAAGAGCTTTGTTTACATCAGTGCAGCTGTGAGGTCCCCCAAATGCAGGCCAGCTGTTAAAAAGCCAAAATAAGCTCCTAAGTAGTGTGAACCAAACTGTCCTCCTGCATCTGCCTTTTCAATCCCATCCAATAAACTGTCCACTAGTAACAAAATAGGATGAGGCTGCAAGACGCAGAGCACATGCTAACGTGACTGTAATGGTTGGTCGATGTATCCTACCGTGCCTCCGTGGAAAAGCAGCTCTCCCAGCCCCTGGCAAGACCCTGGAGCGGACCCCTCATCTTCACAGAGGGTAAAGCTGCCAAATTTCAAAATATTTGCCTGGTTGTTACCAATCCCCACGCAGAAAAAATCTTCAAAAGGATAAGGCCAAGACAAGTAACTGGGTTTACTTAATCTGTTTACAAACCCTTCCTGTCACCAAAAAAAAAAAAAAAAGGAAAATTAATAGTTAGGGATTTCTTCAAACAGATACTCTGAGGTCTTCAAACTTGGAAATGTGTTGATTAATCTGGGGAAAGTCCTTGGAGAATAGTGAAAAGAGCCAAGTGCTGAAAAAATCTCTGTGTACTGTCCCATGTTAGTAAATGACATATAAATGCAAGGGGTCTAACTAAAAAATGTCGCCAAGCTGAAAAGGATCAAAGTTTGCTTGTACCCTGTAGCATGTACCTGAGAATCTGGCTGGACCTAATAAAAATCTCCTCTTTAGTACATATTGTCCTATAAGAGTTTGTGACTCCTAAGTTCAGAGGGATTTTTCTTTTTTTGAAAGCATCTACAGTGAAAAAAAGACACCATCAAAAAATCTTCTACGGCACAGAAAAAGAGATTATGGTGTTTGTAGCAGATATCTGCAGGAAATTGTGCTCCAGTTATCATAACATGAATGTGTTCTCAAATTAAACTACTAAGAAAGTTTAACAAGTAGAGCTAGGTTTGTTTTCTTCATGGTTCATTGTGAGCTTAGATACCTTACACTTCCTCAGGGCAGAGCCAATACTGCGTTTGAGAAACATGTCATGCTCCAGATTTATTTGCATATACAAGAAAAGTATTTTGCAGCACAGTTCGATAAACCGTTTTTGAATAGCAAATGTTACTGATAAAAACGAGTGTGGGGTATGTTGTGTTTTTCAAGATGGAGGTTTTCTTTGGGGACAACTGAAAGAAGGGCGTGTAGAAAGCCTTGTACTTCCTGGAGCTCGCCTGCAAGTAACTATCACTCTAAACAAAGGCATTATCGAAGAGGTCCTGTGCATCTTAGTAAATTAGCTGAGGTACCTTAACTACATTCGTATGAAAACCCATGTTAACATGGGCATCAGATCTACGCTACACTGTCATGGTTTTGGGACTATAGCGCAGACGTGTCGCAACCATTCACTTTGTATGGTTTGGAAAATACTGCTGAATACAATTTTCGGAATGTGGGACATAGGAAGCCTTCATTTCTAAATAAGGAAACCATTTTCAGGAAATGCAGAAGTTCTGTCAGGGTGTTAGAAAATAATTTTGATAAAGCATTTTCAAAATATTAGAAAATGTAAATAATAAATAAATAATAATTTCATAATAACGATAAATGTCTTCGCTTTTAGTAGGGACTTTCCCCCTCCAAAATGGCATATTTTTTTTGCCACTGAACAGCTGATGTTATGATCA
>NW_009194538.1:64423-78055 GCF_000690835.1 Fulmarus glacialis | reverse complement strand
GAAAAAAAAGTTGTGAGTAAAGGCTTTTAAACGGACAACTAGCTAAATATGTAAATAATGTATGCAACGTTCATTTCCTATTATTTCCTAAGGAAAAAAATCAGGAACTGTTCAATCAGATTCTTCAAAAAGTCCTGAAGGGTTGTTGAAAAATGACCTGTCTATTCCTACATCTGCTTAATTAATGCAAGTGAATGTGTCAAATATCCTTCCTGGTAATGGATTAAGAAATTATCTACAAGCAGCTTTGGAAAGCTGCAGGCAACCAGAATTTCTCAGTATCACTATGCAGAACATCCTGCCCTACATCAAGGCATATCTGAAAAAGTTGAGGTAAAGCGAATGGGTTATAAAAATATGTACAGCTTTAAATATTCTTGTGGCAGACCAAAGAAGCATTACCATAATAGTTACATCTATCATGTCTCCTGTCACATAATTCCTGGCTCTCCTACTCCAGCTTTGCCAATCTTGAATGCATATTTCTCTCTTATTTGCCAGTGTATCTCTGTAAAGCTTCAGGCGAATTTCCCTCACTGATCCCTTTGCGCACGCTCCCTGAATCAAGCCAGAAAGATGCTTCTTATCTCCTTCAAATTCCTCCTCATGACATATATATTCTGTGATGCCTACAAGGAGCGAAACCCCTCATAACAGCTGGGGTGAGTTGGGAGAGCAGAGATCACCAAGGGATCACTTTGAAAAATGCCTTTTTGAACAATTTGATGCATATAGTTGACCAATACATGTATGATTATATTGCCCGTGCCCAAATAGTTTCCTCCGTTTACTT
Source organism: Fulmarus glacialis (assembly GCF_000690835.1). NCBI lineage: Eukaryota > Metazoa > Chordata > Aves > Procellariiformes > Procellariidae > Fulmarus > Fulmarus glacialis. The sequence continues at coordinate 77,262 of NW_009194538.1, read as the reverse complement.
GGTGTATGCTGGCCTCTTTTGATGAAGAAAAACAAACAGCATAATTCTGACAGATAAGAAGGGCAGAAGGCAAAGAAAACATGGCAGATGGGCTTTGAGATGAAGAATACCAGATAATTTCATTGACCTAGAGAAAACAAAATGCTATGATCCAGGGAAGTCACTCTTTCACAGTTACAGAGAGATTGCATAGGACGTTTTTCAGCAAAATATTTAGCCACCACACATGCAGTTTTAAGGCAGCTAAAGCCATTTGAAAATTAAAGTTTGGTTGTGCTGGGGGGAAAATGAAAGAAAAATATGGACTTGATGAAGCAATTCATTTCAGCATTTTCCATATGAGAAGATTCCATTGTGGGTGCTAAATTCACAAAAGGGTTGAGAAGATCAGTGCATCTGGTCCTGTTATATTGTCACCTCTTGGGAACATGAGGAGACAGTGTCTGATGCCCAGACGCCTCTGATGCCCAGACTTTAAGCTGGTCTTGCAAGGAAACCAGCTGAGGCATGCAAGATACCCAGTCCTGAAGGGATGGGTCAACAGCTGAAGACCACAGCTTTTTATCTAGCACTCATCTGAGATGCTTCACTGCCCCTCAAGAGCACTGATCAGTAACGTGGCAGTGTGCCTTCCCCCAGCACACCATGGTGCCTGTCCACAAAGAATCAGCTCAAGACATTCAGGCATTTCTAACAAATCTGTTAGATGTGTGGGGCCTTCAGTGGGCCTTCCTCTTGTTTACAAGAAATAGAGGAGAGGCTGCAAGAACCGGCCACAGCTTTGACCTGTGGCTGCGGGCTAATCTAAGTCCTTGCCTAAGTCCTTGCTTTACTGCCCTCCCCTCTCTCCCCTCTCTCTGTTTGATCACCTATCCTTCTCTCTAATCTGAGCAATTTCAGATTTAAAAGATGAAAAGGATGAGCTTTGGCCATTGCAGCCAGAGGGTCTTCAGATATGAATTGGAAAGCAGGATGCTCCCTGCCCAGCAGGCTGCCACCAGACACGCGATGAGGCAGTCCTCAGAAGTGACTGGGCCAGCTTGTTTCTCTGCTTGTTTCTCTGGTTAGGTAAATGTTGGGTTTGCCTTTGCATTTTCAAGAGATGTTGAAACAGAGGAGCAGATCCTAATTAGGATGGTTGTTTCTCCCAGCCATTATCAACTGGATACGTCTCTGCCTTTGGGACTTTGACCAGGAGGATCCTGCAGTTTTCCAGGGGGAAGAACTTGCTTTAGAAGTAGCCTAATTTAGAAACACAGTTAGGAGAGAGCACCACAGCACACTGCAAATAGGTTGAGAAAGTTCTTCCTGAATGGGAGAAGACCACTTTCTCCTTCATGTCCACGGGCTGCCTCACCCTCCCCTGTCCCGTGACAGAGTGCCAACAGGAGGGACGGGAATAGCCTCTGCCTGGGAATGAAAACTTGTCAAATGGGGCATCAGAAAACTACAAAGAAGTGTCATGTCCAGCTGACTGGGGAGGGGAGAGAAGATGCAACACTGCTTACAAGACCCAGAGGTTTTCCTTCAGGAAAACTACCTAAAAGAGTATTGTTCCCTCGCTTAGTTTCAAATAAGACAGTTTAGGTGCATAAGCCTTGCAAAAGGATTTATGCCATAAAGCCCAGTTATAGATTTACTAAAATGAGGCAAGAAAGAGCATTTCAGACACATCTGTTGTATCTCCTATTAAGTTGCTGAACATCATGGCTTCTATGAAGTTTCTTCTTAGCTACGCAACAGTGTGTAAATGGTCATAAGTGTCTATAGTGTCACTTCACTGTACAGTCAATCACCAAATAGGAGGCTACATGCCTGACACTATAAAGTTAATTCAATTCCAAGTCTAATATTTAGGCATCATGTTATCTGTGCATATTTTGGATCTCACTCCATGATCTTGTACATGTACTGCTGTGTTTCACGCTTCTTCTTTTGCTACAAATCTCTTGCTGCACAAGGACGTTTCTCTTGCTATGCAATCATCCAGTCCTCCTCAGCACTGGTGATGCCTCCCAGCCATTCGTTGTCAACAACTTTCACTAGCACAGGCTTATTCTTTGCATCAGGACCATTAATGAAAATACTAAATCCAACTAGTCCTGAGACTGAATCTTGAGGAACACCATCTATCGTCCCCACAGCTGTTTCCCTTTCAACAGAATCCAGGTCTTCAGCCAACTCACAGTATTTGCCCTAATCCCCATCTTCTCTAGATGAGGTAATAATTTCCCAAGTGGCATATACCAGATATTTTACTGACAGTTAGAGGGATTCAATTCAATGTACCACTTTTCACTTCTCTAGAAAACCAGTAGCCTTATTAATATTTAATATTGGGTTAGTCTAGTGTGAACTGCTTTTTGAAAGGCTTTGTTGAATTCTGTTCTCTGTTCCATTCACCTCTGTTTTTCATTATTATTTCTTTCAAAATCCTCTCCTCCACCACCGAGTGCTCCTTAAGTTTTGTTTATGGAAGTGACTTAGTGAGTCACTAGCCTGAAAAGCTAGCCATTCATCTGCAGTCCCGTAATTTTATGCTCAAAAGTCTTGGTAGGCTATGCCTTAAATGAACATAGCTAAAATACAGGAAATTCGGCACTGCTAGTTTCTTAATTTCTACTGAGTGAGACAAACAAACTGGCTTTTACAGGCAAATTTCAATTCCTGCCTTTGTTTCCTGGTGCTGCTCTTCCACAAAGAAACCACAGGATATGCTGAGAGAGCAGAAGAAACTCCAGGACCATCCTCTAGGACTTTCCCATGCCAAATTCTTTGTTCTTGCCTGTGGCATGTGGTCAGTCTCCATATCGCGTCCTCTCCCTCAGCCTTGGCTCCACCACCCATCACTCAGCCCTTGGCCTCTGTCTATGTGCAGAAACCAGTGCCCTCCAGTGAGAGCCCTCAAGCTCATGTAGGGCTGGGGAGCGCATCAACTCCACCTCTCCCTCCCACCCACCTGGTTCTGGGACCAGGGGTCCCTGTTACTGCTGCAAACACAAGTATACAGAGCAGCCCCACGGGTGCCTCCTCTTTGATAGTACAGGGTCTGGAAAAGGGGCTGAGATTGGAAGGGTGCAAGGCTGAGGTTCCAGCTGCTCAACCGCACCATCCCAGAGAGCTCACAGACACGTGCTCTGCTCCCTCCACGCCTAGAGCACCGGTGGTCAGCAAGGTCTCAGCAGTCAGCAACTTCGGGCAAGGATGGGCAAATGAAATAACCCTCTTTTGATCTGCACTTTGCAAGCTGCTCTCCGGAAGCCCAGCATGTACCCGCCCACGCTGTTTGGTGCCTGAATCCCTTTTTCTCCTTCCCTTCAACATATGTACTGTATTTGCTATTTCCCACATATGACATGCTATTTCAGAGTTATTTCAGGATCCTGGAAAAAATTCCTCCTCCCGGCTGGTTTCCACCTCTCTTGTTAGGCCTTCTGCTGCCACTCCTGATTCCCAGGAGCCATTTTACTTTTCTTTCTTGATAAAAACATACTACTTTTGTATTTGAGCTACATTCAGTCAACTTGAACATTTATCCCATATTGAATATATTCCATGTCTACTTCTTTTCTCAAGTTCTTCACTTAAAGGCTAAATAATTTTTTGAATACGTTTTAACACTTACTTTAGAAGCCTTATTTCACCTTGATATTTGGTGCTTTTTATTTTGTCCTGTGCTTTCTGATCTGTACGAACTGACTTCTTTGCTGATGTGTCCCTGTAATAATTTTTCATTTGCTATGCGCTTACTCCTACCATCATTCGGAGGTGGTTGTTGACTCAAATAGCTTTGGGAACCTTTCCTTACAATTTTCTCCCTCTGCTTGTTTGGCAAATTCCTGCTAGGTTTTGTAATTTTGATTAAAGGAGACTTCAAGCCTCCTCCACATTCAAATCTCTGAGCACTTAAGTCCAGTTGACTTTACTAACCACTTCCTTTAATTTCTCAAACTTCTCTCTCCTGAAATGACTCTATTTATTTTAAACTTAATCAACTCATGCTCATACAATGCAAGGTAATTTTCTACAATCAGCCCCTTTAGAAGGTCCTTATGCCTTCACAAAACCTAGTCTGAAATAGGTAAGTGCAAATTCTCTTTGCCCTTTTGTGATTGTGACAGAGAAAATGAACAGTGTTTAAGGACTCTGAGCTTTTATGATCATAATGAAGCAATAAGATCTGTAAATACAGTTTTCCTTCACAATAAGCCTTAAATTTGTACGTGCTTCGTCTGACAAACTCTTGTTTTGCAAGTGTACTGAAATAACATATTCTGAAGGTAAAATTTTGGCTTTATGGGAATAAACAGGGAACCAAGTTTAGTAATGTTAGGACTTTACCCAAGAGTTGTGCAAGTAATATAGTGTGGGAGCTCTCAGCCCGCCTTTAGAGAAGCTGGCTATGTATCACATCCAATATATCAGGAAAAACAGGCTGATAAAAGGCACCTGGGAGCAGACTCATATTTTTGTACTTTTTCTCTCTGTGCTCTGCGTATTTTTGCAAAAGTTCTAGGTAACAGTTGGGAGTCCAATGTGGTGAGAAAACATTGACCTAAAAATGAAATGTATTATCTGACAGTAACATCATGTCTTTAAGTGAAACATAAAATACAGGCCCAAATTAAAGCATAGGTGTTATAGTCATGGGCACTGAGGCTCAGATGTTATGTTCACATGAGGAGATACAGTTTTGCTTTCAGCTTAGCCTGTTTCTGATTCATCACTCCTGTAACTAAAGATGGATGAAAATTTTAATAAGAACTCATTTGAATTTTTCTTCTTCATATAAAAAGCACAAGCTTCAGCTGTCCTAATTTGTAGCTTCATGATACTCAGTATTCAAGAAGCATTCAGGTGTCTAGCCTGCACTCTGAATGTCCTCGCAAATCTTAAAATTTCAGTGCAACTGTTTACTCTGTAAAATAGTCCTACCAGGCATTCGTTACCTTGTTTTGCTCAAGAGTTTCCATCATTTACCCAGAAGAGAGAAGTGTTATAGCATACCACAAGCAACAGACAAAAAAATCCCAAAACCAGATAGGTATGAGGCCATCTTCTCTCTAAGTCTGTGTGCTTGGGGGCCGGTGAGGAGGGGTGTGAGGCAGGAGTGCAGGGGGCTACTGTACAAGCTAGCACAGATAATTTTGAGATAGTTTAAATACCCTTAAAATATGCTTCAGTTCAACCCCCGTGAGTGGGATGTCGCAGAAAGGCCCCCGGAGGCATCAGGCCCCGTCTCTGCGGCAGCACAGAGCAGAGAGCAAGGCAAACTGCCCCACCGCAGTGCGACAGCTACACGGCTGTACCAGTCACCCCGCCAGAGACCCCTGGGCTGGCCATCGCAGGGGGCCACTTACAGACATGTTAACGCCATGTTAACAGTGTCTTTGCACTGAACATTAGAAACTTAAAATTGTTAAGTACCACTAAAAGTCAATGGGTATTAAGTTCCCATTTTCCAGTAAGATGCTTTTTGCAATGCAAAATTGCTTTTAACAATGTTATCCTCAGGCATTTCAGATTCTGTGTGTTATTACAAGTCAAATTTAAAAGCTGGACTCGAACTCATGCTTTGCTTAGGCTCTTGTGAAATCTTCCCCAGAAGAAACTAGCCACAGTGTGAGAATTATGTGACGAATACCTACAAATAAAGATGACACACGTCGGCCCAAGGAGCAAGTTCTTAATACATTCACCAGTTTTACATGAAGCACATAAAATACGTTTTTATTTTATTTCCACAGTTCCTACAGAGAGATGAGCACTGGGCCTGAGCCACCTGAAGGAGCAGACCCGCACTCGGCTCAGCTGGTTTTCAGATCCCAGGCGTTCCTGTTCGCCCATCCGCTCTATACCATGAAGCCTGCTCTTCTTTGCCACCCATCTTATATCTGAGAATAACAACTACACACAAGATGGGAAACAAGAGCAGGAGGAGCAAATCAGAGTGAACCACCTATTGTAATAAAGCATCCGGCTTTTCTTCTTCTCTAGTATTTACTAGAGAATAGATATCAGGTTTCTGACTGACAAAACCAACTGCAGCAGGCTTTGTAAACGAATAAAGCTTTAAAAGGCTGTTTAAATCCAGGTTTCTCATGATCCCTCCTGGTAAAGAATTAATCAGTTCAACATGTGAGGGGGTGGGTCGGTCACTGTTGAGTTGATGTCTGAATCCTGTACTGACAAAATAGTCTGTTTGTTCTTCTTTCAAAGAACAAAACTTTGTTGTTTCCTGAAGGACTACAATTCATAATTCTTCCTGAAAGGAAAAAAAAAAAAATAATCTATATTTATATTTTTGTTCTGAGCATGTATTTCTTTTACTTGTGTGGTAAGCTACTAACATAGTACATAATAAATTGTCATCTTTCTGAAACCTGCCCTCAAAAATGTAGAAGCTTAAGCCAGCTATCAATGTTGTCAATAATTATGTTTTACAATTTCATGGTTGTCTTGTAAGAATTCCAGATAAGTTAAACTACAAGAATGACTAATTGCTATGGCAAAGTGTTACGGACATTAACAAATAATTTGTCATTGTAATGAATTACACCCTTGTATTACAGCTAATTATTAATGCTTGCTTAACTTTGGGGGGAGGGGGGTGGTATTTATTTGATTACTGATTATAATTTTCTAATTATAATTGTATGCTGGCAGCCAAATATTTTTCTTCCATTTCCCAAATAACAGTTATTAGGTTAAAATGTGTCTGGGCAAATCTCCTATATGCTTGCACAGTTCTGCAAATGGAGATCAGCACAGTGTAAAAGCAGGGGCTCGAGCTGGGACATTCTGTTCTTTCTCACCGTGCTAATGCACGTTTTTCTGAATGCATTTCTCTGTCTCTCTTCTCTTATACTCTCTACAGCATCCACTTGTATGTTATGAGGAGATTTCTTCTGGGAAGGAAACTCAGAGAGAAAGTATGAATTTCTTTTAGCTGGTGGCAGTCAGGAAGATTCATAGTGAGACTGTGCAAATGCTGTTTATGGCCACTGCCTGTAATACAAACCACACAGGTATTGGGAGCACCTCTCCCGGTCAAGAGCTGCTGTTCAGAAACCAGTACGCAGCCGGACCAAAGACAGCAATATATCACCCACAGGAAGAGGAACTATTGTTGGATTAAGGAGAATTTTGGAGAAGCTTTTACATACTCTTTTGTTAGCATCAAAAGTGATTTCGAGAGAGACTGCAAATTGCTTGCCTTCTTGCATGTCGGTTAACAGGCTAACCTCCTAACAAACCTCCAAGTAAATGTGTCACAGCACTACTCTTTCCATATCGATTTATAACAAATACCTCGCTCTACTGTCAGAATCCTATTTTTCAGGCTTAATGTACTGTCCAAACATTTCCAGTGGCATTTTGTTCATATATATGCACCACATTGCTTTGCCACATCAGCTTGCCGTCCATACATTTCATTCTTCCTCTCAGATACCAGCTTCAGTACCTTTTGATAGACCACTACTCCACCTCTGTCACACAGCCCCTACTGCCCTGGGAGGCACGCAAGCTCCCCTCATTTATAAAAACATTTCCTCAGAGCAGGGAAAGCTAACCATCTGCTACCTGTAAGAAAGCTACAATGGAAAAGAACTGGACAAAAGTGAATCTCATGTCATAAATATAATCCCAAATTTTGCTAGTTTTGCTCTAGCGATGTTGCCATTAATAAAAGTCCTACATTTACAATATTGTTCTTTATTTAGTAAAGCAACCCTTGTTTGAAGACATTTACAGGAGTCACCTCTGCTACTTCCACTAACGCACTGGTGAAGTTCATACACTCCTTTTAGTCCTCAGAGGTATCAATTCTTATAAGGCTTTTTGTCTTCCGAGTGTGGGGAAACCCTTTTGTCATTTTATTAAGTAGCTGAACAATACATGAAACATATCCCTGTAATCAGATATATTCATGCGCTTATTCTTTGGCGCACTGGTCCTTCGCTTGGGCAGCTGAATGACCTCAAACGCAACAGTGGTACCGCTGAGGAGTCCAACAAATCAATACTTATCCAAGTCAGTAAAAGGAGAACTCTGTTCTGACTTCTTGCATAAAATTTTTACTCCTCCATTTCAAAAAGTAATAATTAAAACTACTGTCCACGGACTTCCATGTACTTTGTGAAGCTCAATGTAAACTTAAATAATGGTTTGACTTGATGCAGTGAACGGCAAACTGCCATAGCGGAGGGGCAGGTCCATAGGCCACCGCGTTGGGTCAGTAACTCTGGCAGAGGAGCAGGGCAGGCAGCCAAGGGCAACCTCTTCCATCTTCCTCATGAGAAATATTGGAGCCTGTACATCTGAGTGCTTGGTGACCTCTTCCCTGCCCACTTCAGAGATGACAGCCACTAACTGAGGCTTGAAGCTGAATTATTTGCTGAATTTTGGAATGTGATTTAATTACAACTAGAACCAATGCCAGCTATGTAGACTTCTGAGTTATTAAATTCCTCCAGTAGATGAGTAGACTCCCTTGCTTAGCTCCTAGACACTCTTTTGGTGGTTTTGATGTCTGTATTAAATTACAGGACCTTTTCCCATCTTAGAGATGTTCAGATGTAAGCTTAAGGACAATTTATTGGGTTGGAAAAACAAAGGTTAATTTAATGGTGGTATTATTAATCAAAGAATTAGCTGCCGTCTCTAGCTTTACCTTGAGTACCAGAGTCCTGGAAACTAGATTTGTAATAATAATAAATAAAAAAAACCAAGAACAATCTGAGTGTTAAAGAAATGTGGCAAACTTTGAACAGAGCCAGAAGGAAGGGAAGATAAAAAGTGTAAATTAATCTTAGCCAGAAGAAACTTAGAAACTCTAAAAACACAGCCTGCTGTCTCTTCCCGTATACCTTCAGCAGTAGCCAGCTACCAGCGAGCCAGTATGTGTCTGTGAACACATATAAAGATAGCTGATATCCCAAGGCATCTGAAATAGCTGTCTCCAAACTCAGAACTAGTCCAGTGGATCCAGTAGGGACCCTGGCAGTAAGAGATAACAGTGACGGGGAGGAAAAGGCTGTAATTCAGCTATATTTCCATGCACCCTCTACCATTTTTCCCGAGAAGATGACCGTCATCCACCAACTACCAACTCTTCAGGCTACTCAGACACACACACCGAAAACTGACTACAGCAGCTGCGATTAACCTTCGCTCTTCAGCAAGTACTTGTAGAATAGAAGGCAGGTTTTAAGAGGCTGACACTGAAATCTGCGTGGCATTTGAAAGCACATAAGTATTAACGGGTGTGTGGGGCTGTAATGGTACCGGGTGGGCTTCCTGAGGTGCCTCCGACATAACTGTGCTCAAGAACTGACAACCAGCTTCTTGCTAAAAGCCATCTTCTGATGACCAACATATCCGAGTGAAATTAAACTCTCAGAACACGCCATTTGTAATGCTTAGACAACCGAGAAAGCATTAGGAAAACATGCAGAAAATGAACACATCGTCTAATTTGCCTCAACTGGGTCTCCATCTGCAGCTGAGCGACGGGAGCGTAACGCACCACCCTTCTCATCCTGATCCACTTCACGCTCTGACACAGGTCCCGTGCAAAAGCTTAGGCACCCAGCGCTTCGGTGGATTGCAGGGTTAGGATATCTGTCCATGAAGATGTTCCCGTCGATCAGGAGGAGAAGACCCATTAGGCAAAAGGCTAGGAGCTTTTGCAGCACTTTGGACCAAAGGAGAGCCCCCAGTTAGGGCTCGACTCCAGCCTAGCGGGAGGCAGAGCCTGTTGAGGCAGGACCCCGTCAAAACGATGGGAGTTTCCTTCCAGTTTTAACTGAGTTCTGAGATTAGCCCACAGTTTATGTAGCTTGCTGCAGCCTGGGCATCTGTGAAGCCTCAGACCACAGCTGGCTGTGGGTCTCCTCATCTGACAGGAAGGTGTGAAAGGGGATTTTGCAAGAAACATGTAGTGGAATTTCTGTTATTTACGGCTTTTTCCTGTTAAAAGCCATGGGATTTTGTAAGTATTTAGTGAATTGATTTTTTCCCTACCCTCTTATCCCTCCTCATTTTAATCTTCTCAACAGAAATGCTGAGAGGGCGGGGATGGCCTGTGGGGAAAGTGGGTAAAATCAGAAACACATTCAACATAAAAGAGTTTGCAAGAAATCTTAGGGATTATTTTTTTCCTGGGGGAAAATATTTCTTTAAATTCATCCCTAGTTTTACAGGGAAAGGGGGCTTGGTTATGTCAGGTTGGCCCAGAAATTTACTTTCATCGAAGCTTATATTGAACTAAGCTGTTTAATGTTTCTCTTTACCCTGATCTTTTCCCTAAAGGGGACCAGATTGCTACTGCGTTTTAACTCTGCCAAGTAGGTTTTCATACAATTTTCACCAAATTTCTTCCTCATTTCCTACAAGTTCAGTTACAGCCACGTTACAGGTTTTTCTTTATAAGAAAAGCTGCAAAATCTCACAAAAGACATCTCTGTGCCAGCTTCACTGTCAAACTGAGTCTTTTATGACCGAGATCTCAAAACTTCAAGTAGAGAATAAAAATTAACATATTCAGCTCCTGTTAAATAATTACAATAAGAATAACAAATATACATATCATTTTTTCTTATCTCCATAACATATAAGAATGAAACAGAGTTGCCTCATCAAGTTAGGTGTTAAACATTTAAGGATGTGCTATTCTTTGGAAATACTCCAATAAGTCAAAGAAATCATGTTTTCAAAGTGCAAGATAACTTAACCATTGGCTAATATTACTAGTAACGTGTCACAGAAAAACTGTTTGGCAGGAATTAATACAGGTATCTTTGTTACCAATGGATTTTTTTTTCTAAAAGAGAACTGTTCACCATTTTAATTGAAAAATTGTGTCAATCCCTTTTCCATGAAGCACAACGTATTTAAAAGTTCCAACACAACCCAGCAAATGATGATGGCTGCATGTTTACCGTGAAGAATGGCATATGGGCTGCGAATTTTGCAATGTTCATGTCCCCTTGAATATTGTCAAGTAACAGGTCAAGCTTCTCTTCAACCTCAGCCTCCCCTTCTTAGCATAATAGGAGAACCCTTTTCATCCGATATGGGCAAGTTCCTAAATCCCTACTGCTCTCTGCTGGACTGCAGCTCCACCGGCTATGACCTGGAGAAAATTATGCTATTCGGGCAGAGTGAGGGTGGCAGCATGTGGCCCTCAGAACCACAATAACCCTGAAGGCAGGGAAATATTCAGGAAAAGCCTCTTCTTCTGAGATTCTCACCTTGATGTTCCTCACCAGGTTTGTCCTGCTCCCTCTCACTCTTAAAAAGAAAAGGCAAGGGAAGAGCTGTTCGTGTGATGGTTTGAATGAAAGCAGTTAAAAAATTGAACAGGAAAAGGAAAATACATGAGAAAAAGAGACTTTACACTAAGGACGGTGTAAAGGCAGCTAGTAGTATGACCTAAAGCCTCTCCAGAGTTGGGATATCATTTAGGAAATTACATCTTTTCTCCACAGCCAAGAGAAATGTCAGCCTTTGGTCTTACCTAAGTACCTTACTTTGGGGTATTTGTAATTTTTCCCCATCCTCCTGAGTTCCTCTGAGGAAAAGAAAGTGTTGTAGCAATTGATGCTCAGCATAAATGACCTCTAGGCTTTGGTGAATTTGCCTCAAGAGCACACGCACACACTTCTTTGAATTTCATTGTCATCTTAGCATAGACAGCAGGAGGTGTCTCACAGAAAGAGGCCTCCTTTTCCTGCATGTCTAAAGGCAAATATGTATTTAGGATTTATTTGTATTACAGTAACACGAGGAGATCACAACAGTGCTTTTTTCCAGGTGCTCTTTAGACAAAAAATAGAAGTCCTTGCCTCTGAAAGTTTACAATCTAACTATGGAAGACAAAGCAGGAATTACTGCCGCTGTTCTTGTAGAGATGGCATTAAGACACTAAGAAATAAAAGAATGACTCCAGAAATCACAGGAGGAGTCCATAATCTAAATTTGCCATGCTTTATTGCTTGGGTAGAGTGACACAAGTTTTCCTTGCCTCCTGTTCTGATCTATCGGGTTTGTTCTGATGCTGCGACAAACAGGGCCCCGCGGACGGTGTGTAGAGCAGGCACAGCAGCCAGGAGCATACCACTGCCTGATCATGGACACTCCAGGTCACCTCACAACCCTCCCGCCCCAATGTCTCCTCCTTGAGGCGAGCCGGGGCTGTTTGCTTTAGAAAACCGTGCAAGAGGACCCTTGAAATGATCCATCTCTGCAAAGAGGAAGTTTTCTTCCTTGCTCCCAACTCTTAGAGATTTCCTCATCCTCCGAAACTTGAAGTTTTAGGCCTCTTGGGAACCTTTTATTACGACTATTAGCTTTACTTTGGATGATCTCATCATTCATGTAAAATTCAATTCCTACATGATGAACATATACTAATGAAGGGGTCAAATAAACTCAAAGGGATTAACCCTCTCTGGTCTCCTTTGGGAAAATGAAAGCATATATTTTTTTTTACTTTTGGCCTGTTCTCCAGACCAATAACTTTCTGCATTTATTGAGTCTTCTGAGAATTTTCTTCCAGCTTTCAGAAAGTTAGCTGAACCTTCCCTTCCCCTATGGATATCCTGTCTTTCGCTTCAGTCACTTGCACAGTACATTTTTGTAAACGATTATCGATTGCCACTAAAGTCCTCAACATTTTTTAAAGCACTATTAAAATTTTATCTTGTAGAGTGCTTATTTCTTGGTGTTGTGGTTTAACCCAGCAGGCAGCCAAACACCACACAGCCGCTCGCTCACTCCCCACCCCTGCCCCCCGCAGTGGGATGGGGGAGAGAATCGGGAGGAAAAAAAAAAAA
>NW_009194538.1:18173-64315 GCF_000690835.1 Fulmarus glacialis | reverse complement strand
TGACGCACAGGGAATTGCTCACCACCTGCCGAGCAATGCCCAAACAGCGATCGGTACTTCCTGGACCACGCCTCTTATTTATATACTGAGAATGACAACATATGGTATGGAATACCCCATTGGCCTGTCCTGGCTATGCTCCCTCCCCGCTTCTTGTGCACCTGGCAGAGCATGGGAAGCTGAAAAGTCCTTGACTATAGACTACTTAGCAACAACTAAAAACATCAGTGTGTTATCAACATTATTCTCATACTACATCCAAAACACAGCACTAGGGAGAAATTTAACTCTATCCCAGCCAAAACCAGGACAGTTGGGAAGAGAAGGGACACTTGTGTCACTTCATGCATCTTGCTCTTGTGAGACAGCAAAGGTGAATTACCCCTGACTCTACTCAGCAGAGCTGAAGGGCATCAGCAAGAGTAAACATTTCCACAAAAGGTCTCATTCATGCACACAGAAACAGGTTTGCCAACACCTTTCCTTCCCCCCGCCCCCCCTTAAATATAGGTATTACCTTTGCTAATATCCAGCTTCAAGATACTAACTCATTTCGATAGTTTTCCTGAAGAAATATACAGTTGGACTAGCAAGTTCACATTCTGCCAAAATCCTGGGAAAGTGTTTATCCCTTGTTGGCTGCAGAAGCCTCTTACAGTTTTACTTCTGCCTCCAGTATCCATTGCCAGACGTATTCCTGCTATCAGTCTTGTCTTTACCTCTATATGCAGCCTTATTTCTTCTACCAAAAAGGAATTAGAGTATTTATTTCAGTTTTGAGTAATACCTGACTATTCTGAATCTGTATGCACTTCACCTTCTCTTTCACTATTTTCCTAAAAAATACGCAACTGAAGAACTGCATGCTTTTTTTTAGTGTTCTTTCTGAGTTATGAGTCAGCTTGACTTAGCAATTCTCACCTCAGCACTACGATTTTTCACACAGCTCTCTTCACCCATCACAAAATTTTTCTATTTCTTAGACAATCTCTGTCTGCCTGCCTAGGCCCAATATTGTTATGGTAGGTAATTATATGTTTACATCCAGTGCTTCTTTTTGAAAATTTTTCCGCGTCACTTCTGATACAAACTCTTAATGATACAAACAGCTTTGTGAGCCTCCTCTGCATTCAAGCCTTATATTCTCCAGTCCAGTCTCATGAAAAAGATCTGCCTTATTTTATCAAAGTTAAGCTTTTCAATTTATTAGTCTTAGTTGTCTTATTTGTGTTTGTCTAGCCACTTAACTCAAATGGGATTAGTTCATGTTCGCTTGGTCCAAGGTTATTTTCTATGTCATTTCTTCTACAACATCATTCACTGCTTACCTAAATCAAGTCTAATGAAATACTGCCTCTTGTTGTTTCAGTGATTATTTAGTGAAAAGCTGTTGGTTATTACACCTTTGAACATATTAGCCATCTTAGTAGCATTTTTTTTTCTCCGTTTTGTTAACTTACGTGTTAAAGTCACCCAAAATTATATTGTCCATGCTCAGATTTGACTCTGGGGTCTACAACTAACTTACAGTACCCTCCCAGTAGAACTTTTCTTGCAAGCCATCCCAAAATGGACAGTGACTCAAACAGTTTCTTTTTTAGCCACTCTTATCTCCTTTTTCCAGACAACACACAGCAAAGTGGCTATATGCTGTTAATGTCAAGTTTCCTGTTGCAAAGTAATTGACTAGGGATTTTGTATAAAAATGATATGGTGATTTGTGGAGTTTGTTTCTTTGCTGAGAGGTGGACAATGATATATTTTATTTTCTCCTTAGCCAGATTAAAAACAGATAAAAAGATTTCTGCTCATGCCCTCAAAAATATACATTTGGGTGGAAGCCAAGAAGAGAAAGCATGAGCTGCATAGACGAATCAGTCTTAATAATTTATTAGTCTAAGAAAAGAGGGCTTATAGCTGAAACCTTTGTGCATTTTTAACATTTGGTGCTAACGCTCCATATAAGATAACTATAAACTATACATAAGATTGCCAAAGCAATTAATAATTGTAGAACAATAGGAATATATATATGTAAATTCAATAATATCAGTGGTAATCCAGTGGAAGTTCACCCTTTGGGAAACAAATATTTTCCAAATAGAATTGAAATACTTTATTTTTCAGATACTATTTTACAGTAAGTCTCCCTGCATAAATTTTGTGCTCCAATAAAAATTGTGTTCAGGGGAAAACGAAAGAACATTTACATTTACATTTATGTTAAAAATGCAGCCATCGCTGATCGCAAAGGGAATGCATAAATCTTGATTTTAATTACGAAAGTAAAACAAAGCAACCCTTATTTCAATTGTAATTGTGCTACTTTGAAAGCTGCAGCTGACTGATATCTTACTACTCTCCTCTATCGGAAGCTGAACATTTCCACAATAACACACAATTGAGCTTACTTTCCTTGAAAGTCATAAGCAGTGTGAGTGTATAATGTAGGTCTCAGTATAATAGTTGTGTTGTTTATTTTAACCCCCAGAGAGCTCTGTTCAATTCCATCTCTCAGGTGCCTTTCTTTGAATCCCTGAAAAGAAAAATAAATATGACTTTCTGTGTTCCAAAGGCACTTATTGTTACATCATGTGTCTTTATAATTAACTTTTTTCCATAAAGACGCTTTTTTTCCCAAAGGCCTGTTTTCTCTCGCTGTTTAAGAGAGTGGCACCCAGCTGGGCAGTTGCAGTGAACGGTCGTAGGGTCTTTCAGCACTCCCATTAAGACCTGCCTTTTTGAGTGTTTTATAATGTGGCCGTTTTTATTCACATCAGGCTAAATCTTGGCAAGTGGGTCCCCAGCTTAGGAGTAAATTGTTTGTACAGAACAGAATTGATCTAGTAGTTTCTCAGTGAGAACGATGCCAAAAATCACAGATCCCGAGGTTGATTTCTACCTCGCAGGGGAGCCAGAGCATAGCTAGGCATTACTTAAACCTTAGTTTGGGTCACCAATGCCCTCAATCCCTTTCATTTCTGTCCTGTCCTCCTGGTCATGTCTGTCTTTCCTCTTTGTGCAGGAGCTTAAGTGAGAACCATTTCTTTCCTTATCAGACTGTTTGGAGAACATATACGTTATTCTAAACCAACGTACCGCCGTTTTGTCAGGAACAAGAGTGACCCCAAGGATTATCTACAAGGTTCATCCTGAAGTTAGATTCAAGACTAGATTGACAAGTGGTGCAGCTGAAGTCGTGGGACATCCAGGCGTGGTCCTGGAGAGGACACAGAGTTGATCCCCAGGAAGGCTCTCCTCTGCCACCAGCCCACCGCTTGGGCGTGGGGCAGGGGAGCACCCCAGGCTCACAACCCCTCCAGAAATCTCCCGCAACGGGCTGCACACTGCCGGCAAAGTAGCTGGTGATCAGATGTGACATAAATCCTGCTGCATGGCTTTGCCCGGATGACATTTACTCAGCGTAATATCAACTTGCTGTTTCCAGATAGCCTAGATTATATTTTTAAGATGAATGCATTTTGATTTCAACAGTTCTTTTAAATTATGATTTGAAGCCTCTCAAAGTGGGAATTACACTGTCTTCTCTTCAAAACGTATTGATTGCATTTTAAATACATTGTACTCTATTAAAAAAAGAAAGTAATAGCCTACTATTGCAGTACTTCTTCCCACTGTTGTTTTTAGCAACACAAACAACATATGCTATTGGGGTTTGGGGGGTTTCACTGTTGGTTTTTTCCTTCTTAATTATGAGGCCTGCTTCCATTTCAAACTGAAACAGAGATTATTTTCTGAGTACTAACTAAAACCTAAGGTATTGCTTAATCCTATTAGTGGGGTCATCTTTTTATTATCTGTGGTTCATCATGGAAATTTCAGGGGCTCTCTAGTGTCCCGTTAGCCATGTCCACAAATGGAAGCAGCCCCAATAGTGCATATCTAACGCAAAATTGTCTTAAGCAGCTAGGATGGTATGTTGCTCTGTATTTGATTAAGTTGTTCTTTTGTTACCTTAATTTTAAGTGACTTTGACAGTTTTATTTTCCCAGTTCAACAGTGTTAGCAGACAGATAAAGTTTGTATATTCCCTGTGTATCCCACTATGTGAAGCTTAATGTGTTCTGTGAATTGGTATATAAAATCAATTTTTTTTTTAAATGCAATCAATGGCTTACAATTACTTCCCCTACTTTAATGCTTTTAACCTTTGCCCTTTGGAAATCTTTGTATTACATGGCACTGTATCCTCAACTAAGTAAATGGAATTCTGTATCATTTTATGCCACTTCTGTCTGCACAAATATTGTACCTTATACAAAGAAGTGGCATGAGAAAAACTATAGTATTTTTCTTCCTATTTTCCTTTTTGATGCAAACTTTAAAAAATGTTTTTGATCAGTGGTGCTGTTCACTGAGAAACTAATTCTTCCATGTTTATTCACTGCAGGTGAGTGCCAAATAGAGGCAAGTGTGGTAGAATTTCGTTTCAAATATTACAGTATAGATTGTAACTATCGACAACATCCCAAAGAGTGCAACAGCTACATAGAGCAAATAGCAGCTAGGTCATCTTGTTCATAGCTGTGATGGTTTAAAATTAATCCCAACAGTGTGCACACAATTTTTTGTTAAATTTAGTTTTAAATGACCAAAGCATTTAAGCTTTTGCAGTTTGCTATGGAAAGTGTTCTGCAGAAGATTTTAGAATGTGACTTCTGGAGGCTTTAATCTTTCTTCACTTTACTCACCCTGTCCTAGCCAACAACTATTTCAGGGCTGCCCTCAGACATGGTCCTCCCTTTGCCTGACCTATTTGCACGCTAGACACAAAAAAGATGAGATGTGCTGGGATGCAGAGACACACCCAGCGTCTGCTGCCAAGGCAACAGGAACAGGATGCATTTTCTAATGTTTCAGATAAAGACGGGATGACGTTTCAGTCCTGCCAACACCCACCATTTCCCTCAGGAGAGGCCAACGTTGCCAGTAGATCTAGAAGTCATCTACGATAAACACTTTGCACTTGGCTTACCTTGAGTTTGTCTGACTAAGGCACGTACAAAGTGTGACTTTCAACAATGCGATTTAGAAACTGGAATCTAGGGCACTTCCTTCCACCCTTATATATATCAACATCAAGACAGTCCCCGTGCCTTCCTCCTGCACCGTGACCTGAGGAGACATAATCTGATCCTTACGGTATGTGTCTTCTATGTAACACTGGCACACGTCTTTGACCACTTGTGATATTATTTAATTCCAACTCTTCCGTCAGGTTTGTACACTTGTGCAGACGTTATGCTGAAAGGCAACAGTCTAAACAGCAGGTGGCTACTCACAACCTTTGCACAAAACTATTTGCATGAAAACCTAGAAAAGGACAAATGAATCTGCAGCTGTGGATAGATACATGAGAAAAAATGGGGCAAATTCAGTTAAATAATGCACTTATTTGTGCTCGAAAGTTCTCTGAATGAAGTGGGCCGAAAAGTTTCACTCCACAGCAAACAACTGTGTTGTGTGATGCTGGGCATGGGAAACTCCTTTACCTCCCTGCAGGACTCCGCATCCCAGCAGAGGAATAGCTGGGAATGTTCTCGGGAACACCACAGCACAGGAAAGAATCTGCTAATTGTCTTTTGGAAGCCTTTCTCGTACACAGGAAGGGAGTGCCGTGTCCATTTAGAAAGAAATATATGCGCCTGGAGCACAACACTTTCTGTGAGAAGTTATAGGAGTCTGGCATTGCGGGAAGCCTTATGCAGCCAGTTCATACAGTATCAGAGACCAGCTTTGTCAGCCTTTCAGATACCCTCACAATTCATCAGAAAACAAGTAGGAAATCCACTCTGTGTACCTCCCTAAACGTACATTAAGTATACGCATGTTGGAGGAGCTCAAAGCCCTCTGAGCCAAAGGTGCTGCAGCACGCAAGGGGAGAGGGTGCCCGCTGGCACCCTCACCCGAGACAGGAGACCTAAGCGCGGTGAGATGTTCTGTCTTGCAGCCTTCCATCATCTCCCGTGTGCCTAAAGAAGTAATAGTGATGAAGACAAAAACTTTCACGCTAGGCTACAGAGTCAGACTCAAAACGACGTTAGAAACTGAAATGGCTGAATACGCACATGGTGTATTAGGGGACCATTAGGGTGTATTAGGCTGCATGTTGTCACTGCAGATGATCAAATCTCTAATGATGAACCAGAATTAGATTGTCTCACCCTCCCTAAAACCAGTGATATAAATCAGGTATAACATTCACCGTAAATATTATTTGCACATTTATAGATATCAGGCAAGAATGTTATTTATTATTATTAGGCAGACTACTATTTTGATCAAGAAAATTAGAATTTTTTTCTTTTTCCCTAAACCTGATTTAGCTGCTTAAGTAACAGTAGTTAATGCATCGTGGAGGTAACATTTGATTATTTTTTTTTAGTAACCCGTGTCATATGGAAAATTTTAGTGGTTTTGGAAAGACTGAGGCAATGCTATAGGAAATATTTCTAAAAGCAAGGTAAGTTAGAAAAGTTGTTTCCAAAATGTAAGTTATAGTTATTTGTGATAAAAAGTTTTCAGTGATTCTCTGTCCCTGAACAGTTGTAAAAAGGATCTATCGTTTTACATAACTGTAGTCACTGTAAGGTGATTTTTAGAAAGTTTGTTTGTTTAAATGAAATTATAGTTCTAGGCAATTTTTAAGAGGCTGTGAAATAGAAATTCCTGGCACTTCATGCTTATTCTGTTACATTTTAAATCTACGGAACTATCCAAACAGTCTGCATAAATGTATTAAATTTGGGAAGATAATTGGATTTACTGGAAATACAATTATGTATCTGCATATTCAGGTATTTTATGTCCTCTGACATTTATTTTTCAGCCGCAGTGTTTTCATTTTACTTAACCGCTTATGTGGAAGTTTCATTTAGGATAGCAAATAATGAAGGTGAGTGTTAACATTCTTGGCTTTCGTGCAAAGGAAATCCTTCTGAAATATATCTCACTGTACCTTGAATCTCTAGATCTTCAGAATTTATATATGCCCTTGTCCAAGTTTATATCATCTAAACAGCAAGTGGCTATGCCACTCCACCCATTCAAAAGCTTTCCAAAAGCTCTGAGCAAGTGAGGGGGTTTTTCCACTATCTTTTCTTTCTCCTTGTATTTGACAAAAGCATTTTAATATTACAGCAGACAAAGCTTCTCTTGTGAACTGGCTTCACTTCCGCAAAACGTGAAGCACATGATTAACTTTCAATCCACTTTTAAAATCTAAGATCGAAATATATCCCCGTATGACAGATATTGCTGAAAATTCACATAGGTGAAAGTAAACACATGTTGAAATGCTTTGCCAAATATGAATGGCTGTCCTGTGTGCTGAAAGATAAGTATATGCTTAACTGTTCGGACATTTTTTAATATCAGTAAAGTTTTGTTCCATGTAATTTTTTTTTATTTTTCAACAAATCCCATTAACAAACCATAAAGAGGTTTTAAAAAGGAGAGTCCTGATGGTTTCATGAAGGGTTTCCATTCATTAAATGCTTAGGATCATGTTTTTACAAATGAATGTTAGTGCTTATTTTGTATTTTTATATTACTTAAATGAATTACTTTTATGAAGCACATTACTTTATGAAGAAATGTCTTTAACTGAGCTAAAGTATGACCTTTCCTTTTCTCGATTTTATATATAGAAAGTGTAATTTAGTTTCCTCCTCTTTTCTTGTTTCTTTCTTTCACTTAAGCTATTACCATTGTGCTTTTATTTGTGTATGAATGAAATCTACCCTTAAAATGAGGCAAATAATGAAAATTCCCCCAGAATGTCATGCTTTTTTAGTTAATTAAAGCTAATAGTTCCACAGGGAGTAGGTGCTAAAAGTTACACTCTTCTATACAAGTTCAGATAACAATTCAGTATGTTCCAGATGATGTGCCCAAGCTCTATAATTATCGTCTACACTTTCTTTTCCAAAGGAAAGGCAATAGTTTTTGATCAGAAGATTGTGTGTCCCAGAAAATTCCAGAGGCATTATTATATTAAGGCGAACATTTAAGTCCTAGGTAAGTAATATATAAAGAAGCTGGGAGGTAAAATCTATGTCTGTAGACATACAGTTAAAACACAAAACTATAAGCAAGGCTCTTTTATGCCATATTCTTTGCAGATAATCATATTATGTGCTGTACCTCTTCGTCATAGCTACTCACCATTTGCTCACTGAGCTGAGCAGTACACAATTGCTCTGCTATTTTGTACAACAACAAATACAATGAGGGCAGGATCTCAGCTGGGACTTTTGGGTGGCAACGCTATTACTGTTATTGCTATTACTCTTCCTGTCACCATTACAGTACTATGCTATATGCTCTCTTTCTAGTCCATGTCAAAGTGTCCCTTTGTAAGCCAGTAAAGAGCTGATGGGACATTCAACGGGTTCCTTTTCCTCCTTCCTCAAATCCCACTTCTTCACAAAAAAGATTAGAACTCGAACGGCAGCAAAATAATGAAATAACTGTGCCTACTGTTTACATAAAATTTACAAAGAGATTGCCTAGGACATTTTTTTTCTTTGTGAGAGTATTCAAAACATCTGAATACAGGTAGAAAAGCAGGCAAAACCAAGCGATGATCATTTACACCAAGCAGTGATGAAAAACCATCCAAAATCTTGCTTTTTTTGAATTTCATTTTTTATGTTGGAGATATATAAAACCCAAGATCTCATAGTACTAGCAACTGTATAAAGTTTATACAGGTGTGTTTTCAGAAAGTATAGATCGTATCCAAGCCAAGTATCAAAATCTACTCAAATTCTCTTCCCGTTAACTGTGAGCTTTGCCTGCTGCAAGAAATGCAGCCAGTCTCACATCACCTAAAATATTTGCTCAGCTCAGGAAGAATTTCTCACAAACCAGATTTATTTTCAGCACAGCATGTTGAGTCATACAATAGAGATTATCTCGCATGAAGAATTTGTGTCTATTGCTACAATAATCAAAATTATTAATACATTTTCACTATTATCTGAATTCCTTCAAGTTAGAGTTTGTTTCCGGTGCCACTTTACCAACATAAATGAAGAGACACAGCTGAAAAGTCTGTGCCAAAGCTATAGTTTTATATTTGCATTTCTTGGACCACTTTTATATTTGCCCTGTTATCTAAGGGGGATTTTCCCCCAGTTCTATACATACATTGCCTTTCAGAAGCACCTGTTTGTTTTTTTCTCACCCTAAGTATTCCACCAGTTACATTGCTCAGTCCATGCCTTGAAGTAAGACACACTTAAAAGTTGCTGGCCCCCTTTCGCACCATGGAACATTTTTACTGTTAGCAACTAAAATCCTCACTATCTCCCACATCCTCGCCTCCTCACTAAAATACCATACTTTCCTTGCTGTCTGTACAGCAGTCTTTACGTCAAGCTCTTTCCTGAGTGCTGGGTTCAAGTTTCTAAATCGAAGGAACCTTCTGACCTTTTCCAGAAGCTCACAGACACCAGGAGAGCCATAAGGCACCCAAATCTGGCAGTAAACCTGCCTGCATGTCTATTCTTTTTGCTTTCTCTCCTGTGCTTTCATATTTCATTGTGTCTCTCGGTGGTCACGGCTATATATACTTACCTAATAGCATAGTCTCTTGTGTGCTCTTGATAAACAGCCCGGTGCCCCACCCCGAAGATTTCATTGGCACGTGTACAGAGATGTTAAATAACCACAGACGAGCTATAGGTAAGGGCTTCCAGAGCTGGCCGGGTTATGTGATCCCAGATGTGATTACCTTTAACGTGGCAGCAAGCCATACAAAATAGATACTGCTGTAGTTTGGCCCACAGTTTGCAACAGCCCGGTGATAAACCCGGCAGGTATGCAATCCTACGCCTGACAGCTTTGGTCCTGCCCATGAATACCCCCCAGAGACTGCAGAGAGTGAATGATGAAGGGAGCCAAAAGAAGGTGGTGAATCTCTGGTGCTATTAAGAGCTAGTCGTTACGTTTTGGCTTCCAGTCGTGATTGATGAAGCTAAGGAAAGGGTCAGCGTAAGGGTCACTGTTTTCCTTCATTCTCTGAAGAGGCACAAGATAAATTGCAAACAGGATGCTTTTTTTTTTTTTACCTTACAGCAGTAGCTAATGATCCCGGTAAACAACACATTTAATAAAATTATTTGGTGCAACTGTTTGCGCCTGTGTTAATTTCCAGGATTTGCAAAAGCAAGGGCCAAGTGCTGGCTGCTAGAAAAATGCGAGTGAGACCCAGCCACATCTCTCCTGGACAAGCTCCCCTCTCACCATTCTCACCTGGCAGCACGCAGAGCTCCACAGGCAGCTGAGCATTTTCAAGGGGTTTGCAAACATTTTCTTTCTGAGTAAAACCTACTTTTCACAATTATCTGAATCATTCTCAGTTTTGTCTGTTGAATTGGTCATAAAGAAACCACTTAACATTATTTTAAATGCATTTCCAACACCTCCCTGAGCAAACACACTGCCAAACATCTTGCTCACCCACGGCCCATTGCTTTTGTTACAATGAAATCAATGGAAAAGGCACAGCGGTGTATAGATGGACCCTTTATAAAGTTCACAATAAAGTGAAGGGCTTAGATAAGGATGAAAATAGTTGCCTGGCTCTTTAGAGCCACGTACATGGCAGACGTGTTTTGTTGTAAGGGAATACAGAGCAGCTTCCTATTTCCAGTGGCCAGAGTCCTGGCATATTCACATGGAACAAGTTAAATAAATGTCAGAGCAGAAAATCCACTAATATAACCATATTAAATTCTTGTTATTGACTATGATAGTGATAAAAGAAAACAGGATCTAAACTCAGATAGACAGGCAGTAAGCCTGACTGTGAACTTTATCTCTCTCAGGAAGAACACAGGTATTTTTAAGAGGATAGACTAAAATATTCATCAAATACATAAGTGGCTCAGGAGTTTATCAGCCATTTCTCACACACACGCCCCCACAACCCGAAAAAGGCTCTTCTACACAAACCATTAGGGTCAATCCTGAGGTCAAGGGCAGCCAGTCTGGACCAGGCGGGCCATGCTACCTGCCCTGCACAGGACCCCACATACAAGTCTGCTTTGGGTCCTTGGGAACAGCAGGGAGGGGCAGCTCAGGCTCCCTGCACTGTGTCCGCGTGTGGCTCCGGGACTTTTCCCTTGGGGCCTGCAGGCCGGGACAGGGAGCCACCGTCCCGTCCTCCAGCCCAGCCGCTGCTGCTGCTGCACCAGCGCCATGCATCCTGCTGAGAGGGGCAGGCGGGATGCGACCTGGTCCGGGCAATGGGATCTCCAACTGGGAAGCAACTGTCGGGGTCAATGGGGTAGCCACAAGGGTCAAGCTCGGGCACTTACATTTGAATCCTGCAAGTATTATGAAAAGTATTTCCAAAGGAAAGATTTATAAAGGAAATCTATAACCTGTAGTTCCCTAGGCAAGCTGTCTCTTTTCTGAATATCTCAAGCAGTTTTCACTCTGCTTGAATAACCTGCAATTATTTGCTTAATCAGCTTTTCTGTTCATTGAATCGAGACACCTGATTAGGAAAAGGAACTTCCACCCTATGATTTAGATTACAAATCACGTTAAAAGAAACTACTGAATTTCAGACATGCTGCATGCAGATTTATGCAATTTCTACAAACCAGAGAAGTTTGTTTAAAATTGTTTGGCTAACAAATATAAAAAAGTAATAGTTCTGGGAAAATCACTGGTACTTCATGAGAGATCAAGAACAGGAGAAGGAACCAACCTTTATTTTGTCCAAATACAGAGGTCCTCAGCTCTGTATTTAGGTGATTACTAAGCTTTGAATGAAAGTATAAATTTCAGAAGAGATCTTCCAAGAGAAACTCCCACAGGGCGCACAGCTCATCTCGAAGCCTGGCAAAAGCCCAATGCCTTCCTACCTTTTAAAAAAATTATTTTTTGGCCGATACTGCAGTTTTAAAAAGGAATGATGCAACTCCCTCAAACACATAAATAGAGTCCATGTCCAACTTAGTAAGTAATCCTTCAAATTAAGGATTTTTTTTAACTGTCTTTCTAACTCCCACCCTACAGAATGAAAAGACAGATGGATGCAGTAGACTACGTAGGTAAAATTTAAGTTGGATTTGATTAAAGGAAGCTCTTAAGTAATCAAGATCCTTTCCCCTCCAATGCAAACATGAACTATGTCCTCTCGTACACGAGTGCTCCCAACGGGGACTTCCTGTGGATGTTTTGTTAGCATTTTCATGCGTCCGTGTGCCTGCCTGCGATAATACAGGTTGCTACAACATGGTGGGATTTCTTCGCTATACATAGCGCTGTGGCACTCACTGCCCAGCGCAGCACAGCATCGAGACTCCCGAGAGAGCGGAGCAAGTATGCCCTGCTGGTCTGTCTCCACGGTTAAGCAGATGCACAGATTTCCAAGGCCAGAAGGGACTGTTATGATCACCCCCTGGTTTCCCATTTCTCTATTTGCAGGTAAAGGAACATTTGAGCAAGACTGGAACAGGACAGCATTAGAGGAAACAGATATCCTCATTCCTCATAAAGACAGTATTGAACAGAAATGTCAGGTTAGGACCTTGTTTTTCTGACATAACAAGAGACGATTATCAGCACTTCTGTCTCAGTCTATAACCTCCACACAGGTTTTATCCATTTTTCTATGCTGAGGTAATAAACTCACTGTTTATAACTGAACAACTGCTCCTGAATTTCAGGAACAGACTCTGTGTTCCTGAAATCTATGAATATCACTAACAAATGTACCTACTTCTTCATTCCCATTGAATACTCAAAGGATGATCACAGAAAAACAGCCATCAATAACTTACAGAGCATTAACTTACTGAGTTTCTCCAAAATGCAAACGAAGTCCTAGCAACCAGAGCTTCAGAAAGGCTGCTGGATGGTCACTAGACTCCCTAGGAGTCTTGATATGTAAGATTATATTAACTAATTTATAACACAGGCATCATTTGTGGGAAGACACAACCATAACATGAACAAGCAGTCTGTGCAAACACAACCACGGCACATGGCTGGGGGCGGGTTGGTGGGCAAGCTGCAGCCCTTTTGACTCCCCTTTCCTCCTCACCCGCTCCATAAATTGTTGTCTCCTCAGCTGCAACAGATGCTATGAAACAGTTTCATTTCAGGTAGCGGGGAAGTCATAGCTGCAGAACATCTCTCCCTCCCTTTTCCTTTGGGACAGAGTAGGATAACGAAAAACAGCATGGGAACCGACAAGTGGGATATATGACTTCCAATAAAAACATCTTCATGGGAGACTCTATAACAGATTTAATACACGCACACACACACACTCTCTCAAATATATATCCCAACCAACCCAGTCTTTGAGATAACCTTTTTCCATACCCTCAGAAACACTGTAGGTACATATGTATGTGTATATACACTCATACAGCTGTGCTATCCAGGTCACATTTAGAGTTTAAATAGACTCCCAGACTGGCAGGGGAATTTAGTCCATCAACAACAAACTCCACTATTTTATTAGCACTGTATCTAAAATAAATCATGTTTGAAGTCTGGTACACGGTGCTACCACACAACAGAGGAGGAGCCAGGCCTGCCTCACATGCCAAGAGGGAAGGACCACTGCTTGTGGGTGCAAAGCGGGACGTTGGTTAAAAGTATTTGGATGTACGCAAGCAGGGCTAAATGCAGGGAAACACCGAAATCAATAGGCATCAGCTTTCAGCCTCTCTCGGGGAAGGCCAGAAATTACTCTCACCTGAAGGAAAGTAAAGTCTAATGAACACTTGCAATATAATGATAAAACTTCAATTCACTTAAACGAAAGTACCTGACTATAAAAAGTAATTTATTACATACTATAAAAGAGAAAATGCAATTACAGACACAGAATGCAAGAAAATGCTATTATACACAGGATGAAAATTGCTATACTGTAACTAAGATCAACTCTCATTTATGGATTTATCTAGGGAAGTTCCGATCTATGATGGCTACCTCAGAAAACCATTGTGTTCTATGCAGTTGTTGAGTAAGTAAAATGGAATTTACATCCCAGTGAATGGGAGAATAGAATGTTATCAGTAGACATGCTTTATTTTTTCCTTGGGAATAGTAATATTTTTCCAAATTAAAAACCTGATCCTGCAAACATTATCTCTCCTGCCCACAAGCAAATTTTCTGATGTTTAAATGCTTCTAATTTGTGCTTGGTCTCAAAAAGTCCTAAGTAACAGGACTTTGACCTGAACATGAGGATTTACCAAATAATCTGAGTAAAACACGTTCTAATCTGTGGGTGGTTATCAAAAAAAAATTTTTGGACTCTATATTATTCATGGAGGTCATTGGACATCACAAATTATGATTCCTCCTCCCTAAAACCTTTTAACATGCAGACTGTGAAGTAAAAAACAGTGAATTACATTCTGTCCTTCTGACCTTTAGGTTAAGCCAAGTCTGCTCTGCAGTTCCATCAATGAAGCAGTCACAGTTATATTGCCCTCCTCCCAAAAGGCTGCTAAGCACAGAAGCTACACAGTGGTATTAAAAGAGCAAATCTGAACAAATGATACTAGTTTCAAATGCACATTCTTACTGCACATAGCAGACCTGATCCAATGCCCACTGAAGTCACCTGGGATGGCATTCACCTCTTTTAACTTTAGACATTTAAAGCAGAGATATCTATACCTCAGCCAAATCTTTGTCTTTATAGTCAATGGAAGAAAACGTCCTTTAGGGTGTGTCTCCTCTGACCAGTTTTTGACTGCTACGTGTGGATGGAATAAATCACACTCCTGCAGCTCCTCTTTCTCTCCATTGATTACAAAGTGATCACAGCGTGACTCAGATGACTGCTTTATGGACATCTAAAGTTAAGTGAGAGGAATTGGAACCTCTGGCTCCCAAAGGGATTTGTTTTTTTCACTCCCTACAAGGTAGCACCCTGGTGCAAGTGTGAATCAGGACATGGGAATTTTCAGTCTCTGCAGTTGTACCTGTGATGAGGAAAACTTCAGAATAACCTGAGGAGGAAAGGAGTCCCCAGCTCCTTCCTGAGAAACTCTAAGTGCCTCAGTGTGCGTCTTACGGTTCACACAGATCTCTGGAGATGGAGAGCAAAGTCAGTGTTTATTTAAATTAATTAAAATGCATTAAATGTAAGCTCCAAGCTGTAGAACACTAAATCAGAAAATATAGTGGTCTCATTTTACACAGAAGACACCCGATGCTGTCTCATGCATGCCTCACACGTGAACTCCTCAGCCAGGTCCTGTCACAGCAGTTGGGGAAACCTCGAGCGGTTGCAGAGTTGTGCCCTAACCTTGTGCCGAGGGGACATCCCGCTTGTCCCTACCTGTGGGCAGCCAGCGACACTTCTGAGTTTTCAGTATTTCCCCACGGTATTGTCTGGCAGATAAGGATGGATGGGCAACAAACAGGATGAACATGGCAAGCACAGGGCAAAGAAGGGAACATGTACCAGCAGTCACTCAAGGGCATGACCGTTTCATGGACTTGCTCCAAAGACTGTGAATGTATAAAACTCACTCTCGTGTAAATTTGCAGAGAGGTGTCTGTTCTACATAAACAGCTTTCACTGCCCCAGCATTTTCTAATTGCAGTATTTCAGATGCAATTCTGAGTTGCCAGCAATGTATCTAATGTAATTCAGAGACTGGGCACTGAAAGGGACAGGTAAAAGCCTTTCCCTTTTGTTCAAACTCTGCTTCTGCTAAGGTAACTGAAAAACCACATTAAATTAATTGAGAACAGAGTTAATCCTCTTCAGTTTTGTTCTGTGAACTGCCAGGAGACAATAAATACAAATTCAATGCTGTAACATGAGGCACCCTTTCTCAAACTTAATATTAAAAAAGTTAATTGTATACCAAATATTTGATTTCTTATTTTAATTATTGAAATTTACTTATTATGAAACCTGAGAGGGAAAGATTCTAAGTCAGGAGTTATGCTTGAGTAAAAAGCCAGAGAGAAGTACAAGATTTGGCTCAGTGCATAGCTTCTGTAAATGAAAAGTTGGCTTGTTTTTTTCGCAGATGTATGTAACAAAAACAGCTTTAAAAAAAAGAAATAAGACAAGAAGGAAAAGAAAGAGCTTGAATTTCCAGTGGTGTACTTTTAAGCATTTGCATAAATACTTAATGCTTCCAGCTCTGCACTCTCAAGAATCCATAAACAAGATAACTGGTTTCTTTATGAAAGAATAACGTGGGTCTAAAACACTATATAATGAGATGCAGCTTCCTTTGCAAAAATTGCTAAAACCCTAATTGCTAACATAGTGCCTGCCCTTAAGGAAGGCACATAGTTAAATGCATTAATTATAATGTGTTGACTGTATTATGTAAGGAACGGATTTTTTTTTTTCCTTCAGAAGATGCTAATCAGGTCCTGTGGCAGATTTGTTCGAGAGTGCAAGTCCCAAGCTTTTATGTTTTAATTTAAAATAAATTATGAGTAGCAAATTTCATTCTCTTATTTCCATTTTTTTCTTGTTATTATATTTCCCCCTGTGCTCCCCAATCCATTTCAGAGAGAAACTTCCCATTTTTCTACGTCCTGTTTGGAGATTTTATGCACAAAATCCTCTCTAAGTAAACACACTGACAGATTTTACATTAATTATTTTTGTGATAGTAAGATTCTCATTTTAATTACTCGAGTACACTGGTGAACAGGGTTGAATCTTAGCACTGATAGTACGAATGCATTTCCTTCTTACGCTTGGGAAAACCATCTCTTGACCTAAGGCTTCATACAGGTCCACACGGCATCAAGTGTGTGGTCAGCTCAGGTCAGCTCTGAGCCGTGAGGATAGATTTATGTGAACATAAAGGTTTCACTGCTGCAGGTAAACAATAGTTCCAGTTTGCAATTTGTCCCTTTTTTTTTCCATTGCAAAAAATATGAATGAGATAGAACATAATCTCAGCTTATTTTAGTCGTTGTGTTTGGATTGATCTATCTAAGACTTCCTACTCTTTTTCTGACCCAGTGCATGGGAATGGTCCTCCAGTCACACCTGGCACATGGAGACAGATCTGAAGGAAGGCCGGGTACCTGAGTCACTAATGCATGACTTGCAGGCTTAAGATAGGGAACAAAATGAATGAATTTAGCCCGTTACATTTATCAGGACTGTATTCTGCTTTGGCTTCATTTCACATCACTATTCCGGGACTTCTGCCTCAGACCTGCTCAGAATTCTGCACCAAACTGCAGCGTCTAAGAGCAAGCAGGAGTAACGCAGAAATCCACTGAATAGTAATGTTCATTTTTATTGATTGTGTTAATTACCTCAGAGGTATGCTTAAGCTCATTCAATAACTTCCACAGCTTTCCAACCTCCATGAAACTTGGCCTTGAGAAGATAAATGTACCCTGGATCCCACGGAGAAGACAGATGAAGAGTGGGGTTGCTGGACTACAGGATCGGGCACTTACCTCACGTGCGGACAACTGGACAAAAAGGCAGCCTGGGACTCATAACTCGTAACTGGCTGAAGGTTGGAGACGCTGCTAACTGGAAGGGATGTTGGGGGATTTGCCACAGAAAGGGAAGTTGGCCTCTATCTTTTCTCTGCTCCACATTGTTTTGTTTCACTCCTTTTTCTTCCTTCCCAGGGTGGAGCAGGTCAGTTCATCAGTATGCCTGAGTTCGGCACACGGGAGAACTGGGTAATGATGATTTTGCATCCTTCCCATTCATACAGATCAGGTCAGTGTTTTGGCACGTTGACTTCCACCTCTTCTTGAACACGAACTTCACTCTTAGTTCTCCTTCATTGCTGGTCCTGAAGCAGGTACTTACTTCCAGCTGCAATTATGAGGAGGATGCATCTTCAGATGTATGTAGTTTCTGATAAAATACTACTACAGGTGTTTGAAATAAAGCAGAACCGAGCTGGGCCTCTTTTTTTCTCTCTCTCTCTTCTCTCTCTTTTTTTTTCTTTTTTTTTTTTCTTTTTGCTTTTTTTTTCTTCTTTTTTTTTCTTTTTTTGGCCTTTTTTTAAGTTGTTAAGCAAAACGTGACCTTTTGTCAAGACCTTTTGTTTTTCTGAAAAAGAAAAGTTGGCTAGGTTAAGGCACCGGCATGTGAGGCAGCACCTTAGGCTTAGCTCTGCACAGAGTTAATTCAGGTAAGCATTCGCAGGGAAGACCGAATGCACTGAACAGTTAAGGACACCCGCCATAACCTTTGGTAAACAGCCTTGCTGACACCCTGCTGCCCTTCTGCTGCCCTGCACCTTGTACCTCTTTCTGCAGAGCAGCATGGCCAAAATGGGACTGAAGTCAACAGAGTTATTTCAGGTTCAGACCACCATGTATGAGCTGAGAATAATCCAGCTGTCCTCTGCATTTAAAATGGCCCTAGCCAAGATCACCTTGAGAGGCGGCATACAGACAGGACTTTCTGTGGAAGCTCTCTACAAGCAGTGCCTGCTCCCCCCTCCAGCCACAGCAACACTCCCCCAACACCTCTGATTCCGGGACAGACTTCCAGTCCTGTTTAACAGGTGGTAAAAAAGAAGGGGAAAAAAAAAAAAAAAAGGTTGAAACTTTTCTCTGCTGGTCACACTGAGCACGTATAGCTGAGAGAAAGGATGGTAGATTGCTGATGATTGTCAATTAAATTCAAGGTGCTGAGTACTCAACAAAAACACCACAGAAATCCAGAAGATGACAGTGTAGTATTTTGGGGTGGTTTTGCTGCTGTTGTTGTTGTTGCTCTCGGTTTGTTTTTCTCAAATCCTGAACTGAGATTTTTCTTCCAGAAATTAAAAAGGATTCCTGAGCTAATGTGATATTGAGTCACTGCAAAACAATACATTCCCTTTACTTCCCCGGCACATTTTGTGTTCGGAATAAAACAGTAACTAAAATAAAAATACTTTTATGCTATTCAGAAGAGGACTTTGTTAGGCAGCCAAGAATTTTCCCTCATTATTTCAGGCTGTCATTGAGCCTGACTTTCATAATAATAATATTTTTACTATTTTGCATTAATAGGAAACATGAGCCAACACTAGCCAGATATATCCGAGATGAGTGATTGCAGCTCCCAGCACTGCACACATAGTTCACAGCAGCAGGGACGCCCTTGTCTTCCTCAGCACAGAGCACACCACTAGCGCCTGCACAGAAAACCCACCACCAGCCCATGGTGCGGTTTGGCAGGAGAGCCCCCGGGAAGCACGCAGGAGCTCCCATCGCAGAAACAAATGCAGGGGCTCTACAAGGGGAGCCCCAGGGGAAAGGAGCAGGTTTAGGAATATGCGGTACCCAGGAGATGCCAGAGGTGCCAACATCCCTTGAGAAGCTTTGGTCATTAGTAGCAATTTCCTCATTTTTCAGTGCTGAACCTCTCATGTTTTCAGGATATCATGTTCATTCAGAACCCTGTGTCTTCAGCATGCACCAGCCTTATGCCTTTCTCATCACCAGCTAGGAAGTCCCCATCTGTAGCTGTGTGTGTATGCTTGCTCTGAAGGCCACCACCCTTCCACTTTAATCCCGACCTGTTTTTGTTTGGCCATTATTTCAGCACCTGCGTACAGAAATATAATTTATGCCCTTGGTTCTTGTAACAAGTTGAAGGATCTGGCAGAAGTTTCCTATTTGTTCTTCCCTTGGTCACTCTCTCTATCTGATAAGAAGTTCACGACACTTTCCTGTCTCAGATATCTATTTTCTACATACTTCAGAACAAAGCATTCCCCGAGTTATTTCAGGAAGTCTCTGAGAGCTGAAAGCAGAATTCAGATTTTCTGCCTTTTTTTTTTTTTTTTTAAATACCTAAACTAGGGATATACACGCTCTGTAGCTGTGTTTCCTTCTTTTAAGAACAAACGGGGGTTTTTTTGTCTCTGATCTGACAACACCATGCTGCATGCATCATGACCGGGTTCACATTCCTTCCACCTACACCACTATGTCTACTGCCACTCGCCCCCTGCAGTCAACTCTATTAGATTTTATAGAAAGCAGTCGTTTATTTCTCTTGATAGGACAAAGATTCCTACAAAAACTTTGCCCAGCTTTTAAACCATTTATAAACATAAAGCTAGCAGCAATTACCACCATATCCATTAAACAATCATTTTAGTAGGAGAAAATCAGGAGAAATTATGCTTTCACTGGAAAACAAAATAACCCATCAATCCGCAATCCCTTTCCCAAAGCATCCCTACATAGAAGAGGCTCACAGCACCATTAGCTGAAGGAAACTACTGCCTAACCATACCCCCCATGCCTTCTCCAAGAAAAAGGTTAGAGCCGTTTGAAAGCAGTTATGATCACATGTGTGTGAGCTCTCACCATTTCTAATCTATGGTATGGGGATAGCATTGGATACTCTTTGTCCCCTTGTAATATTATCCTGCCCTCTGAAAACTCAGACTGAAGGTTGCGTTTCTTGCGTACCTGGTCATGCTTCCACAAGGCGAGTCACTCTCCCTAAAACTACTCCCTGCCACGCCATCTACCAGTTCTCTCCATTTCACCTGCTGAAATTAATTAAGCTGAATCAATTACTTTCCTTAAAAAAGATTATCAAAAAATGTCCATTGCCCCACTAAAAGTGGGAAATCCCACCTCAGCTACTTGAAATAATTATTAACTTTTAGTATGGTTAATATCTTGTGGTTGCCTGGCTTCCAGTCTCTCTGAAGAGTAAATAGTTCATATAGCAAGAGCCAACAAATTCTTGGGATTTTTTTACAGTAAGTATGAGATCCTGAGCTGACACAGATGTCCTGCTACCTAGCCAGAAAATGTGACTG
Organism: Fulmarus glacialis; assembly: GCF_000690835.1. Taxonomy (NCBI): domain Eukaryota; kingdom Metazoa; phylum Chordata; class Aves; order Procellariiformes; family Procellariidae; genus Fulmarus; species Fulmarus glacialis. The sequence goes on along the minus strand of NW_009194538.1, from coordinate 43,514 downwards.
CCCTGGCTACTGCAGTGCTATACCAGTGAAGGAATCTGCCTCCTCATCTAGTGCTTTGAGGATATTTTGAGGCCAAAATCTATCTCCAACTGGAAGAACAGACTGTGTTCAACCCAGAAGTGGTAAAGAGCAACTCCTTCAGTTTAGGTTATCCATAGGAAATAAGCACTTTGCCTTCTGTCTGAGTGCCCTATGCTCAATACCCTGCTGTCTACCCAAATGGCATTTTCAGAATAGATCTTCCAGTACCATCTGATTCATTTTCTAGGCTATGTGCAAAGGTGTAGCTTTATCTGCAATTCAGTTCATAGGTACAAGAACTTTATTGTTAAGGCTTCTATTAAATAACACCTGGCAAAGAGAGAGAGCTTTGTCACAAGCACCTCAACCTCCTACAAAGGTTACGGACCAAATCAATGGACTTGAAATCTAATACTTTAGTCCTGGTTAATACTCTCTTTCTTGAACTTTGCCTGCCGATGCCCATTCCCACAAAGCCAAGAACTCAGAGTCTTATACCCGTCCTTTCCCCAAAACAATTACAGATAAAGGATGCATTATCCTAACTTTATTTCTTCTGTAACCTGTGGACATGCTAAGACAACTACCCATGGTCACCTCGTGTTTCAGACGGGTACTTTGATATGAACTTTAAGACAACTTCATAATTAACAGTAATCTTACAGACAGATGACTAATTATAGTTTCCCTAACTTATAATGCCCAAGCTTCTTAGGCTGTTCAGATACCTTTGCCCATTAACTGGCTGAAAAAGCACTGTGATTAGGTAGAATGTGCCTTCCTGTATCAGATACTTCGATAATAGTCAGACCATTCTGTAACTCTCACCACAGAGAAAATAAGGTTCTTAACTGTATCGGTATAATGTATTTTCTCAAATGAATACACTGACTGAACATATAACATGTACGATCTTGATTTTTTTTCTGTAGACAATTTGACAGTCAAAGACAGGACAAGTCCTAGGTTTTTTTGGTTTGAAAACTGTAGTCTTTAGCAATGTATTTATGTTCTCTTCAAAGTTATATTCAGATAACATCTTGCATTTAGTTAATAAGAAAATCCCACTGCATCTTCATCTTATCTTCACATTCTTTGTCAGGCGTTGTGGCTGGAGTACTCCTTCCTGCTGGAGACCGCTTCACCGTGTACACAGTGTGCATGTGGTCTGATTTCTGCTCCCCCCACCTTGCACCACTCTGCGTGAATAAAGCAGTGACTGGAGGGACGTCCACTTATCAGTCATTGTCAGGAGCTGGCGATGGCAACAAGAGGAAAGCTAACAGCCCAGAAATCTCTTAAACACCGAAGTGCAAGAGAAGAAAGAAATCAAAATAAAATAAGCTTGCAGGCAGTGGAAGAGCAAAGACTGCTTTTAAAAGTGTATAGATACTTTATTTCTATCGGCACAAAAATAGATGTTGCAAGAGTGCCATGTGTTTGTAGGCACAGAAGCAATTAATTGATAAATTGGCACTATTCAGTGTTCAAAAACAGCATTCCAAAGTTTTGCAAACCACAAAATCAAATATTATGTATTGAAAAAGGCTGCTTTTATGTATTTCTTCATGTCACTGTCTAGTAGGATTTTTTTCAGGCATATGTACTGGCTCACAAATTATTCTAATTTATATTAAAAATGCTATCTTGAAAAGTCCACTCTCAGCTGTGCTTTAAAAGAATATGCAAATATACCTGTTTTCATTATTCTGAATTGTGAGGGACTGATCACCTATTCTGCCACTTGGTTAAAGTAAACTGAACAATGCCTTCTAAAAAGAATTAAATTACATTTTCTGCTGAAAATTGAGGTGTTTGATATTGGTGGAGCTGGATGTAGAGCTCTTTAAAACAGCATGAGAACGAAGACTACTCCCATAATATTTCAGTGTTATCTTATTATTAAAAAAATAAGCCTCTGCACAGTTTAAAGCAAATGTTCCTTAAAGGTAAGTCACCACAAAGCCACTAAGAATCATGTAGTGAATCTCTGCTCCTTGCCCCAGGGCTCTAACTAAATTATTTGTCTTGTGGTAGCAGAATGTGCAGCCTACGGGGAAGAGCTGTGCAGTCCCCTCCAGGAGAGGATGTTGAAGAGCAAGTTAGACTGTACCCATAAGCAGCGAGAGTCTATACATGCTGTTTCCCTGCAGGGAGGGGCAAGACATTGCCTGGGGGCCTTTGCAGCTCCAGACTTGTTTCCACCACCCTGGTGCGTCAGGGATGGGAAGCAGCAAACCATCACCCCCACCCCTGGAGCACATCATCGTATTTATAATACCCACCTCAATTCCTACTTTTGTTCCTCTGCCCTGCTGTTTATCATTCCCTCCTAAACCAACATGAAAGAAAATCCCACAACTGCCTTTACATTTTTCTTTTAAATGAGTTCAATCCCACCTTCAACCTCTAACTCACCCAAGCCATGGGGCAGTCCTTGCTTGGGGTGAGCTTTGGGCACCCTCGAGCTCAGCAAGGGGGAAACCCTATGCACAAGCCCTGGGGGATCCCGTGCACACTGGTGCCTTGAAAGTAGTAGACGGAGTCCCCACCACCACCTTTTCTTGGCTTTTTCAGCCAGATCTGCAGCTGGATACGCACAACGCTTTGCAGTACCATCTGGTCAACTTTAGCCAGAGGTTTCAGCCAGCTCTGCTTAGCTGAGAGGCACCAGGCGCTGCAGAAAGGCACTACAGTAGAAGAAGGCGAGTGAGGTGGAGGCATTGTGGAGGGGGCTGGCAGTGTGGAGCCAGCTCTTCAACTGGCTCTGTGCTCGGCCAAGGGAAGTCCCCTGCACTTGGGGTGCAAACTCAGCTGCCTTCAGGACTTCTCCACATCGTCCTGCTCCTCCCAATTACCTGGGACACCGTGGCCGTTCTTCACCAGAGTTCACCGCCAGGAGCTGAGGAACTACAGGGCAAGATTTATCCCTCCATGATCAGGGATAAAGCAGCACTTCTTGCAGCCTTTTCATTTTTTCTGTCCGTTAAGGATTTGTATTCAATCCTTACGCAGTGTTAGCCATGTAAAGCTTCACCGTACCATCTGCTCTTAAATCTTCATTGATATGTGCGAAGGGAACAACTAAACTCCAAGTGGATTTTAAAGCATTTCACTTAGCTGCGAGTGGTTTAGTGCAGTTCTAATGTATTCATCTCATATGCTGAGCTATACGTCTGAGTGACAAGCTAAACAGTTTCAGAAAACCATTTTTCAGTAATTCTCACAAACAAGAAAACCTCAGCAATGGTCCAGCTGAGAAATCTTTTTCACCTAACGAAGTGTAATGCCTCTAAAATATGTGGTGAGCATCAATGCAATCTGTAGGTAAACAAAAAATCTGAGTATTTCATTATTTGCACTTGTCTATACTTGGTATTAACATAACGTAGAGTGAATGAGAACAGACAGTCAATTTGTTTTATACATAAACACTATTGGAAAATATAGCTGCATTACCAACAATGCTCAGCTTATTATTCTAAATGGATTCTGTAAATTGCTCTCCTTAATATACTACCACAATTTTTATAAATTGCTCTATTAGCACAATTTATGGAAATTGTGTCATGCAGATTGTTAGTAAATTGAGTCTGGTTTTCTCTTTTATTCCCATTCTTCTCTGCCAGTGCACAATCCAGCGGAAATACAAGGATCCGATTCTTCTCTGAGCTACAGCAGATAGTTTCTGAATTATTCCTCTGGACTCGTTTTTAGGAAAGAGAATCTAGATCCTGATTTTCCATGCCGTAAATCCCATGAAATAAAAAAAGATTCTTCAAAATGTTTCTGTTAGTTTACCCATTGCTAGCAGGATGCTCAAATATTTCTTTTTTTCTTTTACCACAGTATTAGGCTAGACTTAGTTTTTAGGCTAGTATTAGTTTCATTTAAAATAATGTGGTTAAATAGCCCATGCAATTATTGTCATTCGGCCAAGTTTTGAGGAAATTATCAATGTTAGAAAAAAAAGCACACCTAAGAAATTAGCAGAATGTAGAGAAAAGGCAATTAACAAAAACATGGAAATTATCCTCACTCCAAGTTGATTTCCAAAGGATCTGGTAGCAATTCCCCATCGCACACAAACCTGACTGAAACTCCTTTCATTTTACCTTTTCATCCATCATAAACAATATGGGCCACATTTTTTAAGACATGCATTCCAGAGGATACAGCATAGCATTGCAAACAACTTAATCCCAAAAATTTGGAAAATGTGGGGCTAGATCTTGAGTGTTTTCAAAGAACAAAAGGAATCCCATGGGCTCTTCAATAAGTTTTGTGCAAAACCTTTAATATTTCCAGTCTTAGGACAATATCCTGGAATCTTCAAGAAAAATTGCAAATCGCTTTAATGTTTGGAGGATCTAAGGAATAAGGATCATGTATAAACTGAAAAAATATGAACGGGAGCTGGCAGCCCCAAAGGTGGGGGGGATGATTCTGCCTCTCCAGCCTCCGAAGGCTTACAGAAGTAGCGACAGACTTGACAGCAGGGGGAAATAAATGTCCCCGTCCCTTTCCTCGTTAAGAGTTATTTCATGGAGGAAAGGCACAGGAAGCCGATCTTGTCAGGAAAGGTTAATAGAGGTGCTGGAGATTGGAGGCATCGGGGAGTGGGGGGTTATGCGGGGAGACAGCACGGAGATGCTGCTGAAAGCAGGCTGTCCCACGGGTGATAGGGCAGAGGAAAGTAAGCACGAGCTGAGAGGTAAGAGGGGAGACAACAGAGACAGGCACAAAAAAATAGAAGAATACCTTAGACCAGGTAAGGTATGGAAGAAATACATCTGATTGCTGGACAGTGATGAGAAAGAAGATACGCTGGAGACACATTTAAGGGAGAGTAACAGTTTTAGGGCAGGACAAGGTAAGGCAGAAAAGTAAGATTACTGCAAGGTGTGATTTTGCCATCAAGCCCAGAGATTTTGACAGGTTTCTGCTATCCTGAGAGGCTAAACGGCCTCATAGTGAGCCACAAGGCTTTGGGGTAAGAGTTGTGCTGCAGACTTGCTGCCATTTCACCCACCCACGCTGCCTGCCTTTTGTCCCTCCTGCCTCTCCAGAGGCAAGGGCTACTTCTTAAAATGTGTTTGTGTATTGCTTAATATTGAACTCAAACTCAGCATGACTCTTACTTTAATGAATATAATAATATAAACTGTGTTCTTTCATCTGATGGAGAGCACCGGTAAGACAACCGGGACCCTGCCTCAGATGGAGCAATTTACTCTTATTATTATAACAGCAATTTATAGATTAATTTGTTTCTCTAATATTAATAAAAGCTTAGACAAAACAAGGAAATACACCCTGATCCTGATCCAAACATATTTTAAAAAGGAAAAAAAGAATGTTTAAAGTAAAAAAAGCCCAGGAATTTAAATCCAAGCTGATGACTTATTTGGGGTTTTTTTTGTGTTTTGTACTAATTTTCCACTTAAAGATTTTTTTTTAAATGAGATTCATAACATGATTAAACGTTTCCAGACAAATATATAAATGCGAAAGTTATAAGAAACCATGTGACAAGGGTCCTTCAAGCAACAAGAGATTATTAGCGTGTCATGTCATTGTAATACAAGCATGAACTGAAGTCACACAGTAAATTACTTACTATTTTGTATTTGGTTTAACCGTGAATTGGTTTTCTTCCTCAAACTTATAATGATGTAAAAATGTTGCAAGACAGTCTCTTAAGAACCTGGGTTTTGCACTGGTTTGGATTCTCATTAATAACATTTTCTATCCACTTCCTAACTAGCTTTTTGTGCTTGGGGCTGGGTTTCCTTCCATTTTGTGGCAACCTCCTGGTATGTAGCCCTTAACAAGTGAAACAACAGCTTCATGATTTTTCTTTCATCTTCTGATTTTAGCCAAGAGCATCAACCAGATGACCAGTGGGTCATCAGGTAGTGCTCTCCCCGTTCACTTTTTTCCCCCCTTTTTTTATTATTATTTTAGACAGCTTTATTATCGCAGCCAAGAATGACATGAATAGCACCATCATACCCATAAAAATGAATGTATAACTGAATGCGAGTCTCCACAAACCGTCCATACTTTATTTAAATACACATACATTCACATACATGCAGGCATCTAACAACAGAATCATAAATCATAGCATAGTTTGGGTTAGAAGGGACCTTTAAAGGTCATTTAGTCCAACCCTCCTGCAATGAGCAGGGAGATCTTCAACTAGATCAGGTTGATGAGCAAACAATGAGATGTTTGAAGGAGCAGGCCAGGGTGCATTTAAAAGAAGCGTTTGCCCTAACTCAAGTCACTGTTACACTTTCAGGGTGTGTGACTCATCTGACAAAATTTTTCTTCCCTTCCCCATAATAGGTAGAACAGTAATCAAGAAATAAATGACAGGGTTTTAACATGTGCTACTAGAGAGATGTAATTAGAAGCTCTGAAGGCTTGAAGAAAAGGAGCTTCCATTGTAACACTCCGCTTCCGCTTGTGGGCATTTTTTTATGCTCTTGTTAAAATAAAAAACAGCATAAAAACAGGACAAGGACTCCTGATCACAGACTCTGCTTCAGTTTCATTGCCATTGATGTGACAATAGTTTAAAATATTTTCTCGGTCCCCAAATTCTTCAAATAAATGGCACGAATAGATTATTTTACACAGACACCAAGAAATGACTAAAAATTCCATAAAATGCACATTCCACACAGAACACTGAAAAAAGTGGCCTTGTAATGGAGATAACAGGAAAGATTTTGAAACATCATTAATGTAGGATGCAAGTCTCTATGTTGACTTCAAATCCAGGTTTGTGCTCGAGGTTCAGAACCTGCCCTGTCGCCGAACAAGGATGGATATAAGGCACCAACTGAAGTTCTCCCCCTAACTGGGGCTTAAAAGCTGATTGCATAGCCATACCTGGGAAGAATCAATCCTCTCTTCACAGGGTGTGACCTTTTACCACCGAACTTTACCTTCTAAGCACCTGCTTAGAAGAAGAGTAAGTTGTACCTAAGGTGAAGGATAAAAGAACAAAATATATAACGCTATGAAAAAAAAGAGGCATCTGGGAGAGACAAACCCAGTCAAGTTGAAGACAATGAGACAAGCAGGCATGGCACGGGAGACAGCCATTACAGTGGGGAAGGGGTAAAGACAAGTCAGGAGAGAAAAGGATGCAGTAGTGGGCTGAGCAAAAGTAAGATAACCAGAGAGCAGATGAAAGCTACAAAGAAGGTCACAGATAACAGGCGGGAAGACCCAGAGCTGCTTCTTGGAAAGATTAACTTCAGTCTCAGTTGAATTCCCTTTATGGGCCAGGTGATGGGGCTGGTCGCTCAGATGGCTGGGCAATAGGGCTAAGAAACCCAAATGTTTGGTCCCTGAGAAAGGGGTCACGCTTCAACTGCAACAGAAGTCCCTTGGAGCACACCTTTTCCCATCCCTTCTCTTACATATTTACCTTAGGAGCACACACTTGGGTGGGGGCTTTGTGTGTCCCAGGCTTTTGCTATAGCTGGGAGTTTTAAGCTGCTCAAATATGTCTGCATTTCAGATGCTTCTTTGGTCTGGGGAATTTGGAAATTTTATAAGGGGTCAACATTGCACATTTCAGCCCTTCAGAGGGTAGATTATAAAGGAGCACTGCTTTTGCAAGTGGTCCTTAAATTAAGTAACCCAACTTCCTGTGGGATTTTCAACTAAGAATCCTGGGGTTTGTCACTGTTTTTGTCATTTCTGGATTCTTTTTCCCCCTTTATTGTACCAAAGTTTGTCCCATTGCTCCCAACTAATACAGTAATAAGACAGGAAATGTTCCCTTTTTTAAAAAGTGAGGGGATATGAGAAGGTAAAAAAATAAGTTCAGTAAATATTCCAGAACAACAGAAAAAATAATCAAGGGACAGGGTGAAGCAAGTACAATCTTTTTTCCTTCTGGTGTGGTTTATACACATCCTATTTTTGCTCATTTCCAAAGTGGTCTTTGTAACCTTATAACCTTACAACAGAGATTTCTTATTTCATCTGTACTAACTTTTTATACTCATCCTTAGTAATTTCACCTAGTTTCCAATTTCTGTACAAATCCTTCTTGGGCTTGAGTCAGCGAGGAGGTCGTGATTCAGCCAGTGGGTCTCTTGCTACCCTTCCTCACCTTCCTTGCACAGGGATGGTTTGCAGCTGTGGTCTTCGTACTTTTTCTGCAGGCAACAGCCAACTCGCCTCAATTCCTTTTCCCCAGATTTGTTTCCTGAGGGACTTCAGCAAGCCGGCCTCCAATGCAGCTGAAACCGGCTTTCTGCCTGCCCATGGTCTCTGGTTTGCTGCTTTTTCTCCTTCTCACCCCAAGAGTCAGGAGCTCCACCATTTCCTCCCTCCCTGGCTTTCGCAGCCTGCTCTGCCCTGCTGGTTAGGATTTAATCCAAAAGCAGGGTCCCCTCTTCTGCCTTCTGCATCGTAAAAGAAAAAGTCATCAACTCTTCTCAGTTGTTTCCATCTAATCAGTTGCCCTGTTGTATTCCTGGATGGTTGCATAGTTTAAATCCTTCATCCCCACTACCAATGGTCCCTTCATTTGGGGTGAACCTGCAGAAACTAATCATCCTGGTCTGGGGATCGCTGGGGAACCCCTGACACGGTATTGCCCTTGCCGATTTCTCATTTCATTCATCCACTCTTCAACTTGACTCCACTAACAGTTGCACTGACAGAACCAAGGGAATCTTAAACTGCATAATTAATCTGAGAAGAAAATGTCTCTGCCCCACAGAAAAAGGTATAAAACAAATTAAGTTTTGATAACTGCAGGACTTTCAACTTCGTGCTTATACACCAGGAGCTTTTGTCAGAACAGAAAGAATTAAAAGAAAGCAGCAATAAAACAATATAAATTATTTGCATAATGGGCTTGGTACTCTGCAAATCCTAGTGAAAGAGGTTCCCCTTGGCTAAGTTAGAGGGCAAAGGAAATTTTCCATGTTTTAATGTGAGCCCTTTCTGTTCTGTAATCAGCCTGCCTCTACCTGGTCTCTCTACCTCCTGTATCCCAGGTTTTCTTATTTTTTGATGACCAGAATATTTTGTTCAGAGTTCATTATCAAAGCAAATTCTCCTACAAATAGTTTTCTGGACATGCAAACACAGAAAAGCAGCTAGTAATAATTTGCATTCCCATTTCCCCATCTTCAGGAGATTGACCGGGAAAAGAAAGCAAACTTCCACTACAGTTCTGCAAATATACAAAAGCATCTCATGAGAACACCCATCTCATTTAGGTACCTAAACCTGAAGTGATCAATTACAAAAAAGGGGCTGTATCTGCCCACATGAATGCAGAAGATTGAATGGAAGACAGGCATCTGCATGTTGGGACAGTGGGCTAACAGCATTTTGGAGAAGTTTGGCTTATTAACATTTACGTAAGTCTTCCAGATTTTGTAATAGCCACATGGGGTTACACTACATTACTGAGGTACCCTAAATGGTGAACGCGTGGCATGGCATCCCGTTCATTAGAAGATGGGGGAGACAGGAAATGGGAAAGGTAGGAATAGTTTTGTTGAAATATGAACTTCACCTTCCCTTCATATGATGAAGGACCACCAGAGTGTTACTGCCAAGGCAAGGAAAATCCCTGTCTGTTCTCCAAAGCCCTCTGAAGCCCCTCTTCTGATTTTCCAGGGCTTCTGCAGCTTGGTCAGATGCTTCCGCACACTTTTGTGTCATCTGCTCTTTTCAGCTTGCCATTTCCCTGCTCTCAGGCTGCACAACCCTGAAAAAAAAGAAAGCAATGGCCCATAACAACTGGTTTTCTCCATGAAGAGCTGGCAAAACCGTTACTGGACTGGAAAGCACTTAGTCCTCTTCAAACCTGCAAGTAGAAGTCTATTTTGTATAATTTCAACAGTATTGCTCTTCCTCTGTGAATTATTATGGCTTTGTATGTTTTCTATACCTCGGGGGCTCAGACCAAAAAGCAAAGCAAAGCTGTTATGGTCAAGCGCAGCCTGAGTCAGGACTCCTAGCTGTCCAATGGATTTTCTGTATCATGCAATAACTCTGTGTCTCCGGCTGTAAATTATACATAACAGTGACAATCTGTGCTGCTTGCGGAGCCTGTCCACAACCCAGAAGTGTCCAGAACATGGATAAAGACAGTCCCTGTCACCAAGACCAAGAATAGGGCATTAATCTGGCCTACAAGGCACGCATCTGAGGTACAGAAATCAGCAAAAAAAGAAGCTTCACTGGTCATAAAGGGATAAAAGCATTTTCTGCTGGTTGTAGGGAGTTTTCAGATATGCATCTGTAAAGTGCTTGATAAGAAAAATCCTTTCTGATTTACATCTCCTGAAATAGATTTAATTAGTTGTGGAGTATCACAAAATGCCTAGGAAGTAGCCACTTGCCTATATATTCATCTGGGACCAATTTGAGGAGCAGTTCTTCAGCCCTGCAGACATGCAAGATGAAAGAATAGACAGATCATTAGCCAACAATGAAATTAAATATAAGAATACAGTGAGTGGAAAAAGTAATTATCACCTCCATTAAATTTTAACCGATTCACTATCAAGTGTGGCTGGACAAAAGGACAAGAATTGGTGTCCCAACCCCAGTGAGCTGCTGCATTCAGGACAAGAGGAGATGAAAAGCAGCCCTCTGCACAGAGGGTTAGTTAGGACTTTGGCATATCAAATCCCTTGCTTCCAGGATCACAAGACGTTCACAGGAAGCCGGAGAAATAAAGCTAGCGTTGATGAATAATTCAGAGACAGGACCTGACTTTGGAGTCGCTACTCAGACCTGAAATGAATAGCTGTTTTGCCCACAGAAGAGCTGTGGGATTTCTAAATAAAGACGTATTTTTCGTAATGTGTACGAAGCAGTCAACAACAGTTGGTTTTTACTCTCCATGGGCCATACTCTTGCATGGCTGACGCTTGCTTCTGTTGACTCTTAGTGATTGCGTGACCTAGCAAGCGGCCACAAAATCTGCCTGGTCCCCACCAGGCCAGGTCTCCCTGGCAAGGTCCTTCTGAACCTTCTCTCAGCTCCTATGCCTGCCTGGTCCTGAACCTTGGGGACTTCTCTCCCCGAGGCAAGGCACAGTGGTTCTCACCGATTAAGGAAATTTATTTAGACTTATTAGGACTTCACCTACCTTACATAGAAAGATTATCAAAATACTTCACTAAATTATCAAGAAAGTGCACCAGTAATTTCCTAGCTTATTCTCTTAACTGTATCCAGGACTATTAGTAGATCATCATCTCCAAGAATCCTCTGTCAAGTGAGAATCTCCAAACCAAGAGGATAAAGTTTATTTTGAACAATCTTCATGTCTGTGGTTAAAGATGTATATTTCTTTTTTCCATTTTTCAGGCTTGCTCTGAAGAATAGGTCATATTTAATGTCCACCATATGGGGAGCAGCCCACCAAATGAAACACTACTTAGGATAATTCCACGGGTATTCAGAAGAACACAAAATTCATTAATTTTCCTTCTGGTTCTCAAAACATGTCTAGAACCTTTTATAGAAAGGGCGTTTTTAAGATACTAATTCTCTTTATTTCCCCAAATACCATAAGAATATTTTTCCTGATGTATTTTGCTATTTCTGATTCTTGTCCTGATCAGACATGCAAAATCCAAAAGATGAGCAAATGTGAAAGGCTAGCCAAACATATTTGCACCTCAAAAATGTTACATTTGTGGTTTTGGAGAAATCTAAATGTCATTTCATACAAACATATTTTCCTACAGCTCTCCTTAATTCTTAGAGAGTATGATAACAAAGATACAGCCAAGAGATAAAACCAGGATTAATGAGACATAAGTAAGGCACTTAATAGTTGAAACTGTGGGATGATACACACAGGAAAACGATAAAATGGTCGTGATGCACCATTCGAGAGTGAACTTCACCAAAAAAAAAAATGTATCACAGGAAATATATTTGCATTATAAGAGGAGAGAACCGAATAATCCAGCAGGGCATTTCCATTTCTAATTATTTGCTACTGTGATTCAGTGACTGGACCCTGGTTTTTGTGAAAATGTTCCTGTACGCTGCACGAAAGAGATCAAAAGTCATCCATTTTGATGCTAATGTAAAGGAGTACAATCTCAACACAAGATCTGCCTGCAAGAGATCCTTATAGAAATACAGCATCCAATTAAAAGCAGCCCAATACATCTATTGACATAAAGCTCTACAGCAGCATGCACATTTGCGGTGTCCTAGACTACCATAATCAATTATTTTTAGTTAATTCATTGCTCAGGTGACAATTCTCTTAGTTTTGTTTGCTGATAAACACAATCTGTGTTTTTACATCACCTCTCAAATAGGATCCTGGACCAGGAGTGCGGAGTTAGAAATTACCCCACACTAAAGAATACATGAAAGAGGCTAAATTATTTTGAACTATTTTTATTAGCTAATGTAGTTTAAAATACTGAAAACCTCAAATGTTCCTTTTGCAAAATAAGGGCTATTTGTCCCATTTGTCCTAACATTTTCCTTGGAGAATAATTTATTCTTTTAATGCTGTGATATTTTTTCTTTAATGACAATGCTGAAGATTGTCTTTTCCCATTGTTTGTCACACTGAACCACCAATCATAGTTTTGAAATCCTCTCTCTCAAAGGAAAGACATTTTCTTCACACTGATAACACTCTGATATGATAGTCTTAGCTGATGATAAGCATAACGGGGAATTATCAAGATGCCATTATTTTTCAAAGACATTTCTGAGAACAAATAAGGGTAGGTATTAGACTAGCATTAAAGTTGCTTTAATATAATGTATTTCATAGTTCCAGTTTAAAAAAATCATTTATGAGAAACACAGTCTCTTTGTGTATTACAAGGTACTATGGTTCCACGGCAATTCGAAAGGTGATTTTTCATTACTTTCTAGTTCTTACTGGTTCTTACTTTACGAACAGTTTTTTGGATTCTGAAAGATTCATTTGTTGAAGGTTAATTAATTTTTTCTTTTGACAGAAAAAAGAGCAACTTCAAGCAGCACTTGGAGAGCCTACTTTTGCCCTACTCCTCTGTCAGGTTAACAATTTCACCGTATCTGATAGCATGACTCACCAACTGATAGTCGGGCAGCTCATTGCACCTTGTAAATGAAATAAGTATACAGCTTCTAGCAAGCTAGTTTCCCTCCTCGAAGCCAGCACCTTCGGGATGGAAGGACAGGAGTACGATCCAAACCACTCGGCCTTGGGAAGGAAATTTGAGACAGAATGGGTAGCAGTAAAAGAGAAGAGACAAAAGAAGGTCAGGTTTTTCCTTCCTTTAGGCTCTACTGATATAGTAAAGTTTTATTAGAAGTAGGATCCATCACATTGTTAAAAAGGTTTGAAACCTGGCTGGCCTTCCTCTGCTTTGCTTTGACAACCAAGTGCAACACCAGGAGAAGGGGAAGGAGGAGGAGGAGGACAGCAGCATTTGGCACCCGCTGCCATAAGCTGTTCAAGTTCTTGGGGAGGGAGGACTGTGGCTGTACCTGATTAATCTACTACTTTTAAGACTAGGATTTGATACATGAACAAATACAGAACTGGCAAAATATGGTATTATTAGAGCAAAACAGTTCCCCAAAGAGGTAGCTGCTGTCCTAAGCCCCATGTTGATGTGCTGTGGGGCATGCAAGCGGCCGTCCCCACCGATGCCCCCTTGCCTGGGGGCCATCCAGCCTTGCAGCCGTGGCAGCTGCAGGGTGGCAGACAGCCCACTCATCCTCTTCATCCTCCCTCTGGGAGGAGGCACAGCCGAGGGAGAGGCTGGGGTCCCGCACGGAGACTAGCCTACAAGAAGCCTGTAGATGTGACTCGCTCACGTCCCTCCCATGACTGCGGTCGCTGCAGATGTCAACACCACTTGGGAGGAGCAACTGGGAAATGTTTAATAACCCTGGCTACCTTAATTCCTCATGCTTGAGGCAGGACCAAGCACTGACCAGATTTGGAGAACACATATTTGTGCTTTCAAAACACGGAGCAAGGAGCCTTGCTAAGGATACAAATAGAGTGCAAGACAAACAGAGCCTCTCAGACATCCTGTATGAAACACGTTTGAGTCTGAAAAGGATACTCAGAGGAGTATCACAGCTGTTAAGCGGCCCTATGCCATGTATTCATCAGGATATTACTCTGAGACACTACGCTCCTCAGCCACCACCTGGGTGAAGGACATCACCTGGGCACCCCTGGTGCCATTAAAGGCCCCGTGGTATTTCTGAACCCACCAGGATGCACTCTCTGTCCTGACTCACTTCCAAATTGGGTTATTAAACTATGACCCAAAACATCAGCTGGATTATATATTTATCCCTTCCCTCAATAGACTGGTACAGCATGTGACTACACACTATTAAACAGCTGTTGGCTTTCGAGCAAAGCTGGCCATCATTCAGCCATGGGTAAAATAATTATGTATAGCACTTCATTGTGTCTAGCCATCTCGAAACAGCTGCTCCAGCGGTAAAGAAACAGATTTCAGGGAACTTGCCCCCAGCCCCATTTTTGAGGTGTTGCATGACCAGAACTCTCCGGCACAAAGGGCTGTGTAATAAGACCTCTTTTTAACTCACAGATGGGTGTGTGCAATAAGGCCCATGATGAACTTCAGGCTGAGCTGGGGAATTTGGTGCAGTTTTTTAGTGCTGCTTTTTTAATGAGGTACCCAACTCTTTAGAGCCACTCTAGGTAATCCTAATAGCTACTTAATGGTTGTCTTCATTTTATTGTTTAGGCTTGAAGTATAATAATGCTACTGTGATACACATGTTCTACAAATACATCTTTTTCTATTTACTGTTGTCTCATTACCTCTTGGACATTATGTACTTTTTCTTCAGACTTGATCTTATTTGTAAACTGTGGTTGAGAACAATTTATGAAACACCATTTGAACCAAGAAGTATTTTTAATGAGTATATTTTGCAAAGGCCAACAGCACCACGAATAACACTAATTACTAGCTTTATTTGATCCGGGGAGGAGGAAAAAGCAAATAGAAACTCAGACATTGATTTTTCTGATAGGCTGCCTATTGTAGAAAAGTAACCCTATGTGTTCTCCATGGTGTTCAATTTTCATTTCTTACTTTGCGTAGTATATGCAAGTACAACATCTGAGCAGAAATAAGAATGGGAAAATTCTCTTTCTGACAGTATACAGTAAGTAACATATTTCTCTTTACACTTGATCAGAAGTAACCTTTGTTTTAATACCACTGAAAATGCCTCGATTGGAGAGGCACGTTTTCATTACTTACTTATTTGGTCAATATCTACAAACTGATAAAGTGAAATAATTAGACTGGCCGGTTTAATAATTCTTGAACAAGAAAACAAGCAAATATTGTTTAATTCTTTAAAGCTTTCCCAGCTGTGTTTCTTTATTTCCTGTATTTGTCAAAAGGATAGAATTTTCTTTCTCTCCCTGCCCCTTCAAGACCCTTACCCAACGACTTAGGATCCTCATGAGTAAATGATGACATGGAGAGTAGACATGGGCAGGCTCCACAGTGAAAGGCAAACAAGCCCTGCCCAGAGGTCTGTACTTCCCACACTGCCACACAGAGCCCATCATTTTGCAGCAAACTGTCACTGCTCTGCATTTAGCCCAGGCTCCTCTAACACTGATACTGAGCACACCGAGGCACTAGCTTCTGAGTAACCCTTCTAGCACAGCCCACCACATTAAATAATATAGACTGCTTCCCACTGGGCAGTAGGATTGGGATAAACTGATGAAAATCTGTTTCCAGTCCCTGCTTCCAGAAGAATGCAGCCTCCTCCATGGGCACCAGGATCAGGTACCAGGACTGGATGAGTTCACTCTGGTGAGAGATAAAACATCTCCCCCTACACTGTGAGACGGACTGGGAGCTAAGCAGGGCGTGGGGAATTAGTAAAGTAGATAAAGAGAAGTTATTACCCTGCTCTGCTCAGCACCAGCAGGGCTGTGCTGGGGGTCCCAGTCCAGCTCTGGGCCCCCAGTTCAAGGGAGAAGCTGGCAGCTACAGAGCAGGTGACCCACCTGCAGATACAGAAGCTCAGCTGGGATGTTGCCGATTTTGTGGAGCACATCTCAACAATGGACTCTCTACATTTGCTGTGCTAATGATAAGATTTATTAGGTTTTTTGTCACCACACCCAGGTTGCCTCTTAAGGCTTTCTGAGAGTATCCTACTCCCCCTGCCCCCTTCTTGCACTTCACATGAAACAACAACAACAGACAATCCTGGAGCCTGAAATTTCCCTGTGTGACAGAATGGAACAAAAATTTATATAGACTTCTTCAATAATACTTTAAATGACTAATACAATTTAATATAGAACACAAAGGTTATAGAGATGCTTCTAAAATATGTCAAACACAAAAAAAATCAACAGGGGCTTTGACTACACACATATCTATTTGGTATAAAAAACCCCAGATGTGGAGAAACAGTAGCACCTATTAGGACATCTTCAGCGATGCTGTAAGTTATTCTGTCTGCAACCTCCCCAAGGGACTACTGTTACACTGAGAGGCAACAGGAATACAACAAATTTTCCTGTCCTTGATTTCCTGCATGCTACATCTTCCATGCAGGGCACCTGGTAAGGGGGAATAGCAGGGAAATTCTCCTGAGCCTTGGGGCAGGCAGTGACCCAGCAGTGCCAGAGGATCTCCTGCATCCTGGTCGGTGCCTTCTCCTCCCCAGCTCCTTGCGGGCAGCTCCAGGGCTCTGCAGCCACCAGGACTGGCTCAGGGCTTCAGCCTTAAGGAAAGCGATAAAGGCATTTCAGATGGCAGGGGCAGAGCAGCTGCAGTGAGAAAGAGAGCAAAGTGAGAATTTCATTTGCCACCAGACCACAAACCATTTCAGTGAAGTAGCCTTGCTCCAGGGTTTCTCCATAGGGACGCTTGCTGATCAATAGAGGGGAACACCTAATTGACCGCTTACCGGCATGCTCTGCTTTGCAAACCAAATTAATAACATTTCTTAGGTATGCGCATTTTAATACCAGTACGTGTTTGGATTTCTTCCAGGTTTGACATTTACTGTGAATTTCCTGGATTTATGTTTCTGGAATTCCCTTTGTAAAGCAATTTGAGATTTACAGATAGACAAATACCCCTCTAGTAGAGCCAGGCAGTGGTGTTGTTGAAACATGATGCTCAAATGCACGCATC
Organism: Fulmarus glacialis; assembly: GCF_000690835.1. NCBI lineage: Eukaryota > Metazoa > Chordata > Aves > Procellariiformes > Procellariidae > Fulmarus > Fulmarus glacialis. Next base: position 26,295 of record NW_009194538.1, on the reverse strand, counting down.
TCATACGGCAAGTCAGTTAACTTTAACCATGGTGGACATGATGGGACTTATAAAATCCATCAGTTGTTAGCTACACCGAGGGCCAAAACTCATTTAACGTACTGTCAGCAAACACATGGTGCAGCCTGATGAAATTTTTTCTTGTGGCCAAATCCCAGAAGGGTCCAACAGGGATCTTCTCTCCGATGAACCCACCAGGCAGGGAGAGAAGGCAGCGGCATCCCCAAGGTCAATCGCCAGCCCAGCAAGGCACAGACATTGCCCGAGCTTCTGCCCACAGAGTGTGTTTCTGTGGCAGAGATATGCAATACATTCCTTGCTCTCCAGATGATTGGTTTTCAAGGATATTAGAGGTGTTTCCTGTATGTTAACCTCCAGTTATTAAAGTCAGCCTCCCTGCTCTGTAGCTGCTGTGCATGCCACTGCCACCACTGTATAGATGACCCCATGTTTCAGGGACTTTGCCTGTCCATCCCCACCACCCTGCGGAGCACGGGGTCCCTGCAGCAATTCGGAGCGAAGGGCAGGCTCACTGGCGGGCTCTTCCCCTCCTCCTCGTCCCCTGGAGGTTTCAGTGTGTATTGGAAGAGCAAAATTGGGCAACCGGCCTCCTGCCAGCTTTGCATTATTATAAGCAGGTATCACCAAGGCAGAGGGAGAAACACATTTAGCCAAGGCTGCACAGAAATGCAGTATTTCCTTTTAAATATTCATAGCCAATTTAAAAAGGGAAATACTACAATCGCTTCAGGACTGCCTTTGGCTCTGATTAGAAACAGCTGAGCAAAGCCAAATGCTCAGCTGTTTCTGCAAAGAGATTAACACCTGTTGAAGATGGAATAAAAATATGTGACAGAGTTTAAGAGTAAATATCAAAAGATCGTTATTGTAACGCTAACGGTAACACCAGTGACAGATCACATCCCCACCCTGTCACACTACATCGCTCCTGGGAGGGAAGGAAGCACATTAACACATCCACAGCGCATAAGCAATACGCACACATATTTTCGGCTCTTTCTTCATCCACAGCTGGGAGAACGGCTCCTCGACTCCTGTTATCCGAAGAAAATTTACAGATGGTATCAAGTCAGCATGAAATAACATCTACCTAGGCGTGCCGCGTATACTTGGGGCAGACAGCTGTATTAGAGCACGTGTTGCTGTAGTGCTTGCTAGCATCCCATTTGGGGTGGGAGGAGCGTCCTTAGTGTGTGATTTCCCAAATTATTTTTTCCCTGTGCTGCGGGGACAGTAGGGGTGTGTTGTATCTCCCCGTCTGTTGGCTGAAGGTAGCTACCTGCCTCAAGGACCAGGCTTTCTCCTCCACCCCACGACGACAGCCTTGCCCCAAATGGTATGGGGGAAGGCCTGGCACCGCTGGAGCTCCCCCTCCGCCCTAAAGCGCTCTCCCGAGGGCGGCAGGGAAGCGCCAGGCCCTGCAGGCTGCTTTGCAGCACTTCCCCGCGTGTTCGCTGCCTGCGCGCTCACAGCATTTCTCTGGGGCTGACACTGAAATAAGGGACCTCACATTTTTGACCCCAAAACAGAGTTTCTTCACTGAAGGCCAGCTGCAGGAGCACACCAGACCGCAGCGTGCTCCCCAGCTCATCGACCCCTCTACCCGGGGTCATCCACGCTTGCAGGGAGGGAAGCGCGTCAGCCAGTGCTGAAGAGTCACATTTGCGGGCTCACTCTCTGGGAACCTGCCTCAGGAGCGCCCATTAGTGCAGACACACACAAAGATGCACCAGTCCACGGCCGCCTGCGTCGCCCACCCGCTCCCCTCGGCGAGGAGCCCGCAGCAGTGACAGAGGGGAAGAGCAGCTCCCCGGGATGGCAGTGGTGGGGACACAGCCCGGCCCCGCACTCTCTCAGGCACCGATCAGACCTCCACAACCTCAGGTATGTGAATCACCACTAACTACCCTCAACAGTAAACGTTGCGCTTGTACCTGAGCCACGTTTCGGTGTGTGCCAAAGCTGCCTGCGGCAGTAGAGAAGGAGAGCCCAGCCAGCCGGGCTTCCCACCTCGCACCGGCACTTTCCCACCAGCTGCTAGAGACAACTGCCGCCACAAGCCGTTCGGCGAGGTGAACACCACCCCTGGTTTTCCTCCTGCTGCAAACCGAGGAACTGCGGCTTGCTTCCCTCCCCCAGATGTGGTGTCCTTCAATCTGCGTCCAGATGAAAAGGCTGCCGAAGTGGTCACTTCCAACGCACGTCACTGCACAGGTCCCCCGTTCCCGATGGAGGCAATGACGCAGAGATGTACACCGGCTGAAAATTTTGATGCATGTCTCCTCAAAGCCAATTTATTTTTAGTCCAGAAGGTATAAATAATAGAAAAGACTGTTTTTGTGTTGGCTGATCTCTTATTTATTTTCTCTGGTCATTTATTGTACTTCCATTTATTTCTCCCTCTGATTTCAATTTCTGCTCTGGGTTCATTTTGATTCTGGTTTCCTCAAATACTATTCACATAAATTAAGTACAGTATTCAGAAAAAAGAGATCTGGGAGTCACCCGTGTAACCCAGAAGCCATAAAAGGATGCAAAATGCAGACAGCACAGAGAATGAGAAAAAATACTGACATTTTGATTCTATTTCATTCCGGTGTTGTATATGGAATGCTGTATTTCTCATGTTATTTCCAAAAAAAAAGATAAAGTATATATAGGAAGAGTTCCAAAACTATTCTTTTAAAGGATGAACAAACTTGAAGACTATCCATAGGAAGAGAGACTTTAAAGATTTAGACAGACAAATTAGTAAGAAATTATATGCAATAGGTATATCTAATAATGGACTTTGAAAGTAATTCAATACATTCTTTTTCCATAATATAAAAGAAAGAAGATACTACCACTGCAGACCATAATTTTTCAAAATTTGGTGAAAGTTTATTTAATTATTTAGATTGTGAAATTTTCACAAGGTCATTGGATAAGTTTAAAAATAATTCAGAATAAAAATTCACACATTATACTTAATGCATTTTTTCAACAACTGATTGTTTTACACTGTTCATCTTGAAACATCTCGCTCATACCTCTGGAGCATCTAATATTACCAGCTTCACTCTTAAGTTACTAGCTGGACAAGTTTGACCAGGGATGGAAATGTTGGGGTTTCTCTAACTGTACAGCCTTTCTCAGGTCCAAGTGAGCAGAGATAAAGCCATGTATTTAACTTAAATGCAGTAGTTTATTACTTGGAGCACTTAGTTTTAAAAAGCTTAATATTTTGCGTGTAAAAAAGTAGAAAAAAAGAGGCTACTGAAAGTAAAATAAGGTTCATAAATCTTTTTAATGTTTGAATAGCTAACAAGGAAGGGCATGCAAGGACAGACTTGGTGATATAATCATTACCAAAAAAGGATTTTGTGTCACCTACTACAGAAGTGTAGAATATAAAACATTTGAAATTATTGCCTGAACATGAATTTCCTTGGGCCAAAATACCACATTTCTGGTAATTGCTTCATGCATTATCTGCAATCACAAATTATTTCATTCTGCCATTCACATGAAAATAATCCAAGGACTGTCCATGCAAGTTCAAACCTATTTCTCCCTGGGCCGTTGCTTTCAGGTGAATGTTGCAGAGCGGCGTTTTCGACTGCTGGGTCCCAAAAACCAAATTGGTCCTTTTGACTATGGCGCACATAATCAGAAAAGAAGTAGCAGAACCTTCTTTTTACAGCTTTTAATGATTCCTTTATTTCTACAATTAGCACTGTTTACAACTGAACGTGATCATTAAGTTCTTGCATTCCCATTCTGATTTTAAGGGTCATCAGATCTCATTGCTGGAAGAGGCAGTCTTGGTGTTGTCCTCTGTCCACTGAAACCAAAAAAGTTACTATATCAGAGAGAAATTGCCATCTACGTTGATATAATAGTGTTCTCCCTAAAACAAGCCTTCAGAGAATTGTTTCTGCACAAAACCTGCACAAAAGTAATCAAAATGAGACTTCTGTTAATTGCCTAAGCTAACTGAGATTCCCCAGTAATTTGACTAGCTACAGTTAGCTGCATGTTTTCCAGAGGGACACTTTGGGAGGGAAGCAAGGCAGGTGTAGGACTAGGTGTCCTGTGAAATTGGGAGATTTCAATGAGTTGCATTTTCTTATATTTATGGATATAACCCTATGTTTGTAGGTATATGCGTACCATAAAGGAGGTAGTCGTTAGCCACCTATTTCAGCCACTGCCAGTCGGGGCAGCAAGCTCTGCGACTGCCCGGGAAGCCCAATACTTGGCAAGGCCTTGTCTGTGAGCTACCATAGCTACATTATCATCCGTTTCAAGCCAGGTTGAGTATGTCCATACGAACATCGGGACCAGCTTTGGCAAGAGAGCAGACATGGCTACGTGAAGCCATTTTTTCTCCGTTAAAAAACCCCAAGTTACAAATGCCAAGAATAAAAAACATTGTTCCTCTCTAACCACGTAGGAAAGACAGCAAAATCAAAAAGCAAGAAGTTGTTGAATCCACACGTGAAATGGAAGAAGTTGGCACGGCTTGATCCCATTTCTCTGTGAAAAGTAGGAAGCCAGGTAGAGCACACTACGGACAGGGGTGTAGACATGTGGCAACCTGTCAGCCCAGACCTCCATGATGCAGAGAGAGGGGCTCTGGTTGGGTGACCTTCTCGCACGAAGGCTGTGGGTGTTCGTTTCAAAGCCAGCAATGGCTCCACGTGCCGGTGCGTGCTCCATTGAGAACAGCCCAGGGAAAATCCGGGATTTGTTCCCAGTGCTCTCAGGCAGCAAGGTAACCGCCTTCTCAAAGGAGATAGCATATGGTCTGAAAAACAGCTACGATCTGAGTACCAAGGGTTGGGGCTCTTTCTTTGCTTTTTTCTTTTTTCCAATTTGTTCAAAGCAGAAATCAAACTGACAGGCTTGATAATTATAGGCAGTGTGCTTTGGCAAGTATAGTATCTCTTTCCAAGTAGTGGCAGCTGAATATACTAGGCAATTCCCAACCTCCTACCCCAGAGTGGGTAATCTCCCTCTTCCCTTGCTGTATATTACCTCAACTGCCAAGTGCTAAACAAATACAATAGAAAGAATGCTGTCGGGTCACATCGAGACCTGAAAGTTTAGAATTTCTACAAACCAACACGAACAAGACTCTGCAGACAACGAAAACCTTTCCTCGTAACTTTATATCGAAAAAAGAGCTAACACGTAAGGTAGCAACCTCCACATTTCCATACTGCACAGGTTCACCAGGTGAAATTGAGTAGATACCAAAGAGAACGTAGGTCTCTCATTGTTGCTTAAGGTGAGGGAATTGGAAAAAATAAGAATACAGAAAGGAAAAGTAAATTACATTTTAGAAAACACCTCCGTGTTTCAACCTGGGGAGTTTGATTTAATGTGGTAGGTGTTCTTGGAAGTGAGCATTCCAGATTTCATGTGCTTTTTGAGTTTTAATTAAATAATTTGCAAAAGAATACCATATGTGCACAGGCTTCTCAAGAGATAAGTCTAAATTTCTACCTTGGTATTCGCAGTCCGTTGAACCCATTCCAGCATGGAAGGAGGCTCAGGGTTTTTCCATTTCTCCCAAATAACTGCCTGAGCAACTACCAGCGAAACCAAGTTGGTATCTAGTAATCTTTGTCACATTCTTCAAGGTTCAAGTTCCCCAACGTACAAGCTACTGCATTACTGAGAAATTTTCCCAGAAAGAAAACACACCTTTATGAGCGCTTTTGTTCTCCCATAGTAATAATAAAAAAAAAACATTAAAGCATGCATAATGCAGCAGTCAGTACCTATTCTAGCTGTTCAGCGGCACAAAGTAAAAGGAGCCCAGAAGAACAAAGGGAAGGCGTGAATAAGTGCTAACACAGGCACAGCCATCCGTACCCCGACTGTCTGACTCACCGGCTTGTTTTTATGTACATCAACCGCGAGACAAACTCCACTGTTATGTGCAGCTTTGATAATACATAATTAGTTGGTGATTTAACAACCTTTGGAAAAAATAGGACAGTAATCATGGCAGAGGGAAAGAATGAAACACCACAAAAAGGAGCTGAATTAGCCCCTGCAGCCAGCAATTTTTTGAACTCTTTGGGTGGTTTGTCAGACTGTAACAATAGAAGTGATTTTGGAAATAGGAGCAGTTCATAAACTGGCAATGCTGGGATTGAGGGATTGACATCCCCCATCCAAACTAAAGAAATGTTCGTGAATCTGTAGTATACAACTTTCTTAGGGAAATATTTTAAAACCCGAATAGCTACTGCAAGCATTGTTTCTCTGATCAGAGGGATGGTGTGAGCGACAGCTATGCAGGCGGGGGTACAGGGAGGCAGGAGGCGACCAGACCTGAGGTTTAATCACAACTCTCTGATCAAAAAGAAAGCTCGGCTCTAACTATTCCTTATGCTGAATAGGATCAAAAAAGACAAGTCTTAAAAGTAACAAAAATCAGTCCCGGACCTCTCTGCAGCCAATGGGAAATTTGCCATTAGCTTCAACTGATGTAAATATCTGCTGAATTCTGCTATCAAAATGGCTGAAATTTGTTTCTGATGGGAAGAAAGCACTGGAGTTAGCCTTTGTATTCATTAGAGGCAGTTATTACGGTGATTTTGCATTTATTAAAATATGCAACATAATTGCAGTTATAGGGAAAGGCTCTGATGGCTTATAAATATGATCACAGTTTTTTAGCTTATGATCGCTGGGATCACAGACTGGGAAGAGAGCTTTTACCCAGCCGCTTTATCATTCGTCTCAGCTGCCTCTCTCTGCCACAGAGGAAGTTCAGTCCAAAAATGCTAATCTGAAAGCTCCAATTTAACTTGCTCCTCTGTATTTATGCTTAGGTATGTTCCCTTATGGAAAACTATTTTTGAACTAGCATTTTATACACAACTGCAATTTCCAATGTGAAACTGTGTGTAGGAGAAATAACAGCATCATTTGTAAGGTTTGTAACCTGAAAACTCAGTCTGGGCACAGTTTGGGGGGGGGAGGTTTTCAGCTGATCTCTACAAAGCAAGAGATCAACTCTGTAGTTTTCAACTTTTATTAAAATATGAAACTGGTGTTCTGGAGTTGGAGGCAGTCCTAGACTTCCAATAATTTCAGAATTTTGTCCTTTCCCCCTCAAAACAATTCCAGATTGTGGGATTTCCGAGTTGGAGATGGATTTATATTTAAGATTTCTTAACATTCCGGTGCACTCTAACTTAAATTCAATTGTAAACTCAGTTTAAGAGTTTCAATATGCCAGGTGAAAATGTTGATAAAATTTATCTTAATTTTAAAATTCTTCAAGGCAGGCTTCTCTTTTACTGGCTGACCTTAATCCTGAGTTTTCACTTACAGCGTTAAAGCCAATAAAGAAAACCTCACACTTTCCTAACTCTGAAGGAACTTTATCAGAATGAAGGTTACCGACCCAAAGGTTATTCTCCTTCGGCTACTCTTGTTTAGACGCAGATTCTCCATACAGTTCTCCGTCGTCCTCCACTCTGGTGTTCTGCACAGTTTTGAAAAAAGAATATATATGTGCACTGAAAAAAACCCTTAAAATCTAAACATTAATTTTATTTTTAATAAAATGGTATATACACAATGCATTAAATCTCAAATATTAAAGCAATAGATCTTATGAGACAAATGTGTATTGTTACCCCTGTTACACAGACAGGAGCCATGAGTCTATGGTGTAAGAGCTTGTTCAAAGGGAGAAGCAACTCTGTGTGCAAACATGCTGTCTATACGAAGGGTACGAATTGGAGTTGCACATTTTTTCACAGAGTGTTGACACAATGGTGTCTACCATACCAAACAAAAGTAAAACAAATATAAAAAATTAACATAAATTTACATTTCTAAATTGGGCACACCTGATGTCAAATCGCTAGCTTTCAGGCAAGAACCATACTGCCCTTCAGGTCATGCATTGGTCCCTCTAGCATTTTAAGATCTAGCAGTGACTCTGGCAATAAAAATCAAAAGGGTCAATAATGAAAACAAATTCAAAAAAGGTACTATGAAAATATGGGATTAAAATACAGTTTTGAAAAAAATAGCTTATATGTAGACTGCAGATAAAACATAAGATTTTAAGATAAAACATAAATAT
>NW_009194538.1:17515-18153 GCF_000690835.1 Fulmarus glacialis | reverse complement strand
CCTGCTGAGAAGCTGTCTGACTTACAGTTCATCTCCAAAACAGAAAGCAAGAGCTTCTGAAAAGTAGCTGAGGTGATGAGACACACAGTACATTTTTATTTCTTAATTTTGCTGACAGCGTCGACACTGCTTGTTGCCAAGTTGTTCTGTAGTTTACTTTTCCCAAACAGCTACTTTAGAAAAAAAAAATCTTTTAAATGTTGAACGTTCCATAAAATAATGGCACTGTGTCATCTTGGGACCTCTGCCTCACTGAAGATAACGGCAGCTCCCTCAAAAGCAGTCAGATGTGCTCCCATTATTTAGTCTTATACATCCATCTATGTGATGCATTTGAGCCCATTAAGGTATCCATTTCTGTGGCATTCAAGACACGATATGCTTGTGATTTAAACAGCTTTTTTTTTAATGATACTTGCTGTGTAGGAGTGAATTTGAGCCCTGTTGGACCAAATTGCAAGGCCAGTACAGACTCATGGCTCATCCTTGGAGGAACGTGCTGCAAATCTGATTGAGGGACATCTGAAAATTCAAACAGGCTTTGACTCCAGGACAGCAGACTGTACTGCTGGAAAAGAACTGAAATTTCAGATCCTCTAAAATCTCTAGCTAATAGGAATTATGGCACCAGCCAGCAG
>NW_009194538.1:7441-17500 GCF_000690835.1 Fulmarus glacialis | reverse complement strand
CTAAACCAGGAAAGCCCTCTGATCTCAACAAGGGCTGTGACCGCTGCCATTTCACTTCTCAGCTGTAGTCCTTACCTCTCTTCCATAAGTGTGAAGGAGTGAGAGAGTTCAAGAGGTAGTTACACCACGTTTGTCTTAGTCATCTATTTTTCCTTTCCTATTTTGCTAGGTAGAAGACGCCCAGGTCTTTTTATACTCTTCAGTTTCCTAGTGTTAAAGAGTAGCTTTACATTTCCAGATGTGCACAAATTTCTCTAAAAAAGAGAAGAGGTGGGAAGGAAAGTTCCCGAGGCTTAGAAGTTATATATAACATTGCATAAAATTGCTCTTTAATGTATTTTCTGGGGCCTCTGTTTAATCCTGAAAGACCTGAAATTGCCACCTTCAGCTTCTGGTAAATAACTTCTGTCAAACTTCTGCTTATCAGGAGTGTCCTCTTCCAAGCCTGTGCTACCTATGATGGCACTCGTGGGGGTCAGGGCAGGATTTACTCATTGCTGAGGAACAGGATCCAAAGAAGGAAGCTAGATAATTAGCTCTGAAATGGTGGTTTTGCCGTTGCATAACCCAGCTCAGTGCCACGTTTGTGTCCAGCTCTGAGAAAATGTGCTTTTTGAAACTCCTAGCTAAACAGACATGCGCTTTCATAGATCATCGGAGTTCATAAACACTGTGGGTTTTCATCAAGTCAGCAATTTGGTTTCATTTTGATCCAGTGCTGCAGTCAATTTGTTGACTTGATTTTGATTTGATGTCTGCAATGCTCCACTTTTACTTTCGTGGAATATTAATGCCAGATTGGCTTTGATTTCATGGTTCTATTTTAGTTCAAGTTTCTTAACAAAATGTATTTAACTGATACTTCTAATGGATTTTCAGAAGTGCCTAATCTGCACAATTTTTTCAGCATGCAGCACCACTGCAGAGCCTTTGAAGACATGGGTAAGTATCAGCTAGTCAACCCAAAACCCTAACTAGCTCTCAGTTCAGCAAGGAGTTTGTTCAATACAGCAGTAAGCATAATAAAAACATCATCCAGTGGAATAGGTATTTGTGTGAAAAAAACATGGCTTTGTTTCCTTTCTACTTATTTTTAAATTTTTTTTAAGAGCAATTATTTTTAGCAACATCTAAGACAGAAGAGAACCTCCATCCTTGAATACTGCAAGAGTCATCCAAGGATGCTTCTGGACAGAGAAAAAGGGGTATTTGCACACCCAGACACAGCTATCTGAAGTGGCCAGCTAGTCCCCATGTACCACCTGCACTGCAAGAGGGGACAGAAGCCCGTGCTTGCATTCGCCACCTGCAAGAATTTATTTCCTCTGCCTGTCGGAGACCAGCCCATCAAGTTATATGGATAGTGCAAATGGTCCACAGAGCATGCAGAAATGCAGATGCAATTTCTGCATTCAGCCGAGGGTTTTCTGGTGGGCGGCAGGGATTGCTACACTGTGAGGAAAACACATCACAGGGTGCTTTGTGCCGTTTCTTTGTTCCGCAGTGAAGGACACTGAAGAGTCATTAAGGTCTGCATGCGTCGCTCCCTACATTCACCTATAAAATTGTTCACGCCGAGTATACTCATCCCCCCACCAGTGGCTGAGTTGGCAACAGGACTGCAATTTCCTAAATCTTCGCCCTGTGCTTGAACTGCGAGGCAGTCTCGTCTCCACTTCTGCATTGAATTCGGAAGTATCCCACAGCTAAAGTGAGGCTAATTCAAAGCTAAGGCCTTTCACGGTTCTCAAGACCCCAATCCACTCCTGGCTTGACTTGATGTTTTAAAAGATGGAAATTGCAAAATGTAAATGTTCACGACCTTAAGATTGTTTCATCTTTTCAGTCCAGTTGCTCTTTGGAGTTCTCCAGGCTCTGAAGATTTTTACTCTATTACTATACTGAATAGCTAAGTAAGGGCTGCCACAGGTCACTTTCTTATCAGTTAGGTTTAATCTGGACTTGCCACTCATCATCCTCAGCTTACTCTCCTCAGGCCGAACACCCACTTCTCCGACTAACAACTCTTACGCTGCAATATTCTCTCTGTAAATCAGCCAAATAACCTTTGCAGAAAAGCAAATTCATCTGGTAAACAGTTGGTTTCGTTGCACCAAGGACTCGCAGGGGTTAACCCATGGAGGTTATTGTAGGAAACATTTTCCCCTCTCCTTTGGAAGTTGGACCTGGCATGCCCGAACAGGCAAAGGCCCCGGTGAGAGGCTTGACATCTGTACCACTGCTGCATCACCCTAGACTTCTACCGTGATGGCTTTGCTTTCCTCAAGAGCCCGTCCTCTCCCCCTGCCTGCCTCTCAACACTCCTCCCCGCCGGCTTCCCAGGCCTCTTCGCTGCACCCCCTTCCCAGGCTGCCTCCCCTCCCGCCCTGAGAGGCCTTTTCCAAGCACTTGCCATATGCCTGGCCCCACCAGTCAGTGCTGCACCTCTCATAATTTTATATTTTTCAGCTTCCACAGTCAAATGATTAGGTGAGAATCTTGGCTTATGGTTTTAAGTAAGTTTCCTAGACCTCGTGGTAGCAAGGAGAAACTTAAAAACATGGCTCAAGTGCACCCTAAAGACTAAGAAACCTGAAGGCAATAAACCACACCCTAAATTTATTTTCTTTTTAAAATCTCCGTTTTAAGTTTTTAACCAATCTCAGGCCTTTCTCAGACTTTCCTCGTGATTTGTGAACATCTGGGATTGGCAGTGCTGCAATCTGACCAAGCAGGTTGGAAAACATCCTCCTACAATCCAGCTGCTCCCTGGGGTCCACTTCCCACCGCCCCCACCAGACTGCATCTCCTGAAATGCCCTTCTTCTGAGAAGACTCCTGCTCGATCCAGAGGGTCGCATAAGGAGCCACCGCGTTGCCTGAGCCGCTGCTTCCCCGTTGCTATCTTTGGAAAAGTTAATGACCACGCTGGTTTTCTTAGCTATCCCAGGGAGAGTGGCGTTCTTCAGGCAAGCGCGGATATCTGGAAGCAGGAGAAAGAGGTGTGATCAAATCCATGTGTTCTCTGTTCCCGGAGGAGTACGCATTCAACTCTCACCAGCAAAATCCTTCTCGCTTGTTTTTTCCTCTGCAGAAGAACGCTTCCAGGCACTCCTTCAGCTTGGTAAACATGTGTAACCTGAGGTTGGATTTTTCTAAGTAACAAGCTTTTGTTTCTTTTGTTGTGATTTCCAAACAGAGCAGGCCCAGAATAAAGGTTTGTATAAGATTTGCTCATCAAAGATTATTGATTTCCTGCCTAACAAACATGGCATTTCACTCCAGCTACTTACCCTGTTTTTCCTCTGTATCTTATTCTGCCTTCAGATCCCACTGTCATTCTAGGCAGAAGAGCCTGCCTCCACTATTTCCTCTCTAGCTTCAGTAAGTGCTTGTATTTTAAAGTTAAATTGATTTTTCCCTCTGTTCTGTGAACACTCTCTTGGTCTTCCGAGCATACCAGTCCACTCATGACAGCCAACAAAATTTGCAAAATAAAAAGTATATGTTTTGTAAGTAGACTGAAGAATGCTGAATTCTAATGAAACAAGGCCAATGTAATAAAAAGCACTGAAATTCAGTGCTGATGTTAAGAACATCACTGCTAGACTTAGCCCTGCTGTGATGAGAACTGCAGGGGTTATTAAATGTGTATTCCTTCTTAATAGCTCAATTGATGGTTTCAGTAGTGATGCACAAGTTGCTGCCAGGTGTTAGATAAAAATAACTAAATACAGTACAGTCACAACTGTGCTGATCAATGTGGGTTATGACAAAGAGTCTTCTAGAGGAAAAAAAGATTTCCCATCTTTGGTCTGCTAAGGGTTAGCTGATTCATAAGCCTTACTTGAAATAGCAAATAACTTTTCTTTTATCTGCGCACAGTCTTGCTGGTCATGATCCAGTACTGGAGGGCAATATCAATTAATGAGTTTATTATTAATAATCAATATAAATATACCAGTAAAAACAAAGCCCTGTTATTTCAAGGTAGGGGTTGGAGCATAAAATCATTGAAGCCTGTGGCTTGTGGTGGTGGTGGTGGTGAATAAACAAATTATTGAAAAACCTGAGGGGGCTCCGATGACATAAACCCGCAGCTCTTGGGCTCGAGTCCCAGCCGATGGGAAATGATCTGGGGCATCTCATCTTAAAAGGGCAACTAATTTCTTGGCGCCCAGGCTGAAAGGTTGCATTCAACAAAACCACACGCAAGCACGCATCAGAAAATCGGCAGGTCCTCTGCCTACCAATCAAATGTCTAACGGGTGCCAGACACAAACCACATCAAATAATTAATGAAAGCCTTGATTATGCTACCGACCTTGGGAAGACTATGTTTTCTGTCACTGAAAAAATCAACCTCATGTGAAGACGAGCTGCCCCCTCCTTCTACATATGAACTACAGTGACCTCCTCCTTAAATCTATGCTTTGCTGGATGTAAGTGGGGACGTAAGGAAATCACCCTGTTGCTGTGGGTTGAGGGCTACTGAGAAGAGCTTCAGTGGGACCTATACAGAGGCGTTAAAAGCTCCGCCGAATGGAAGCAGCCAGCTGAAGGAGGGATGGGCTAGGAAGGAAAGTATAGAGAGAAATGAGACTGCAGTCTGCTCCGGTTGCTGCTTGATCTGTGAAGATAGCAGAGCCTTTTCTTAATATATGCTTTTAGGCTAGGATTGAAACACTCAATAAAAATATACCTGGAGCTAACAGACAATTAGCTTTTATTGCTACTGCTTTTTGTCTGTCAGTACTCCTTAGATTAACTGCTTTACTTTTATTCCAGTATTTGAACAAATGGTGCCATTACAAGCTTCTCCTCAGAACCAGTGAAGTGGTTTGTTTTGGTAGCTAAGAGTACATTATACCCCCCAGACTATCCTCTAAGTCCTGAAAAGAATACAAACCTTTGTACTGTGCTAGATATTATATTAAGTGGAAACTGAAAATTTTGTAGGCAAAACACCTCTTGCAAAACATGACTTCTGCAAGCGGCATTGTCCAACTTCACCGGGAGTTGGGTTTCCCACACAGTGAGCTTCCCTCTAATTGAAATCAGTTCAAAAAATGCACACTGGGAGCTTTTACAAACTTTACAGAAACATAAACCAGTGGATGCCATTACGCTGGTGAACTCGCAGCCTGAAGTGCACGTTAAGATAAACAAGCTCCTCTTTTGCTGAGCTTTGCTCCCTCCCCCAGAGCACTGCTTTCACCTGGTGAAGAAGCAGAGCAGCAGCATCTTATTTCTGCTGGTAGGCACCGAAGGCTGCTCCCCCTGCGGAGGCCAAAGGGACCGAGGGGACCTGGCTCTCTAAAGAGCACTGCCAGCTTTCCCAAGGTCTGACAGCGTCAACATGCTTACAGTTTCTCTTTTTTAACTTATATCTCTTATTCTTGCACCCCCAAGAGAAAGGTGTGATCTCTCTCTTAGAATCATAGAATCATAGAATCATTAAGGTTGGAAAAGACCTCTAAGATCATCAAGTCCAACCGTCAACCCAACACCACCATGCCCACTAAACCAAGTCCCTAAGCGCCTCATCGACACGTCTTTTAAATACCTCCAGGGATGGTGACTCAACCACTTCCCTGGGCAGCCTGTTCCAAGGCCTGACCACTCTTTCAGTAAAGAAGTTTTTCCTAATGTCCAGTCTAAACCTCCTTCGGCGCAACTTGAGGCCATAAAGTTAAAGCTAAAATACAATAGCCACTTCTGCTTTCTGAAAGTGACTAGTAGCTATGCTCCTTTTTCTGTTCAGACGGCTGCCTTAGAGGAAAGCCGGGTGGTGCCTGTGTTTAACTCTACGTACCGGAGTAGTGACATTGGCAAGATCAAGGCCAAAACTGTGCCCATTTTTTCCCCTGGTAAAAGTTGAGCCAGTCATTAAGAACTCTGTTACGAGCTGTGTCCATTGCGCCACATAGCAAGAAGGAAAGCAAGGGCCTGCCTAGGGATCAGTATTGAACAGAGAGATGATACAAATCACCGGGGAACTGAAGTGACTCACCGGCTTTGTGTTCAGCTCCACACCTACAGCCTCGTGGTTATTACGTTAAAAATAAATTGAAATACTTTACATCGTCTGCTTTAACACTGAGGTAATATTAGTGACAGCTACCAAGGTGCTGTGTTTCTGTAAAACTCGCACTTCACAAATATTAAGCCATGCAATTATTTATAAACATGTCAGTTTTATAAAACAATAGAATTATGGTAAATGCAACTAAAACCATGCATTTAAGTTGAAAAATAGATAAATAACGAATGGAGATGTCATCCTGTCATGAGAACTGAGTGACAGATCAATAAAATTTTCCACACATTTCAATATATTTATCATACACTTTCACTAAGCATTTCTGACTGTGACATGCTTGCATAAGATTCTTTTTTGTAAAAACTGAGTTTTAACAAATGTTTACTTTCCCAGAAGAATAATAATGCTGGACTGGACCAGTGGTCCACCGGGTGAAATTCATAACAACCACAGCGTTAATGCAGCTGCATGCTGAACTTGGCCTTCATCTTTAATATTCTTCTGATTAAAGCATGACTATAAATGAAAACAAGTGAATTCCTGACACCACAGTTGTCAGCAGGATATTTTCTTCCACTTTCTTCTCCAGCACTAAAATTTCACCCATAACTGAGACTGAGAGTTGTTCTTAATTTGTTGAATTGGTTCATCCTAGGTTTTTTTCCTTAAGATTTCTAACATCTTTCTTTTTACTTTGACCTCCACTTAAAATGGCAATAACACCTTGTTTTTCCTCTTTCCTGGGTAGCTGAGGTTATTTTTTTCCAACTACTCTTTCCGTGTGCCTTGCCTCGCATTACTCAGTAATGTTTTTCAGCTTCCACTGTACCATGCTTTAGCTTGCTTTCGTCCTTCTGAGTTCCTCAGCCATCTCTCATCCAAGCTAAGCTGGATCACTTTGCCTACTGCATATTTTTCATCCCAGTGTTCACCTGCTTTTCAAGAAAAATATGCGTGTAAACATGTGTGTATTCAGAGCGGGAGCCTGAGGCACTTCAGCATTAACCTCTGCCCATACTAAACATTAACCGTTTAATCCTACTTTAGTGAGGTTTTCTGTCTTTCCGTCAGGATGGCAGCACTTCAGCTCTCATTCCATGAACACCTATTCTCCTCAGCCATCCCTCTCATGAGTGATGGAGCATTTTCTGAAAAGAAAATTCAATTAAAATGTCATCCCATTCTTCACTAGATTTTTGTTAACTTGTTCAGAGATTTTTTGTAGAGAAGATATGATTTATCAAATGAAACACAATCTGGCTTAAAAATATCTGAATATTATTTCCGTATCTCCAGGTGTCAGCACTATGACCTTGTAGCATCCTTTATTTTTGTTCCTTAGAAAGAACAGGTTTCAGAAAAATGTATTCCCCAATAATCCATGTGATGAAGATTGAGACAAATCTTCCACCATACTGCAATACTCACTCTCCTTAACTATAGTTCAGCAAACTTACAGGTTTTCATGCAGATTTGCTGATTTCACTTTATTGAAGACTTAGTTTTATTTGGTCTTTTGTATCTCTGGTTATCCGTGTTTCACATGTTTCTCACATCTCTGAATTCTCACCTGTTTGCCCTCATTCAGTTGGGCAGAATTACCATTTTTTGAAGAATTCCTGTTTGCTAAGGAAAAACCACTTGAGCCTTGCCACTGAATCTGGGGTGTTTTCTCTCACCGTCCCGCTTTTTGTTGTATCTATCTCTGTTAAGAAATGCTTCCAGGTGGCCTTCACACTGGTTTCTAATAATTTTCACATTTTAAAGTACCTTTATCTGCAGGATTTTTTTGACGAGCTTTCTCATTACACAAAATATTTCTTTCTAAACCGAAGTGTTATGGTGATAATTAATTTCTATTAACTTATTCCTTTGGAACATTCATCAGGGTTTTTTAATGGAAGTGTCTAAATTTAGGTTGAAAAATAAGTAATTTGATATTTTCTCTGGCACCAAATGGAACTCCTCAGCATTTTTAAATAATGATATTTGAAGGTAAAACTTTGCATACCTTTTATTTTTAAAGTCCTGAACCATGTCATTTCAGAGGAAGAAAGCAAACTTTACATGGCACTCCAAATGTCCAAGACGAGCAAATAACATCCAAGAAACTAGGCCTGCACCAACATTTTAGAAAGATAGAAAGCAGGTCTGGTCTGTACAGGCTTTAGGGCCTACTCATAAGCAAAAACCTTATGAGCAGAAATCTGAGGACGCTAACTAATTGCTAAAGACAACAGAGCAATTTAAATCTGTTCCTCTGGAAATAATATTAATTACCAACATTTTTACAGCACTGCCATCAATATAACATATACAAAGCCCCCCGAAATTAATTAGTGACCTCAGCCTTTCTTTCCTATAGCTATGCACAGATTGACATACTTTCCTGAGAAGCACTTAACTTCACCTAATGAAACCATCACTCAGTAAAAGAGAAATGCTTGAACAAAGCTTCTGGTATTTATCAGGTAGGTGTAGCGCAGTTATGAACCACGGGCTCTGATTGATACCCGGCAGTGACAAGTTTTCAAGACACAGAAATTCAGTTAAGGTTTAATTTTCAAAAAGTTATTTTGCTGTTTTTCCAGAATCCCTCCTAAACCGGGTGGTTGCAAGATGGAGCATTTGCAAAGCGATTGTAAAGGGCATTATTCTGCCACATCAAATTAGTTAGTCTGAAGCCCTCCCTAGCTTTCTTATTCGGCTTTATGTCAGTAGCTATGCCAAAGAATCATAAGAAATAAAAAAACAGGGTCAAACAGATCTGTATTTTGGTTTTTATTATTAAAATAACTGAAATAAAAGCAAAACAATTTTTATTAGATTAAACATTTAGTTCAATAGGAATCTCTGAACTCAGTTCTGAGTCACTTCACCCTAGCTGTCACATTTCCACAAATTTCACAAGCCAGGGGACTTCTTGACACTTAAACAAACTTTTAATTCTTCAAGAAATTCTAGACCAAGCCAAAGAAAAATATCTTAAGAAGCTGCTTCAGTGTTTCAGATGATGTAATCCAAGTCATTCATCTAAAGTCCCTTCCCCTAATAAATCACTTGGTTAATTAGGGCTCCGCCATGAGTCACACAAAGATAAGTGCTGTCATGCTTCGGTACTGTTGTGGTTTAACCTGGCAGGCAGCCAAATACCACGCAGCCGCTCACTCACTCCCCCCCACCCCCAGTGGGACGGGGAGAGAATCGGAAGGGGAAGAGTGAGAAAAACTCGTGAGTTGAGATAAAGACAGTTTAATAGAACAGAAAAGGGAGAATAATAATGATAATGATAGAATATACAAAATAAGCGATGCACAATGCAATTGCTCACCACCCGCGCTGACCGATAACCAGGTAGCGATCGGTACTTCCTGGATCCCGCCTACCATTCATATACTGAGCATGACGTCACATGGTATGGAATACCCCATTAGCCAGCTGAGCTGGCTGTCCTGATGATGTTCCCTCCCATCTTGTGTACCTAGCTCAGTCAGTAGGCATGGGAGCTGTCCTTGGACTAGGAGGGCACTTAGCAACAACTGAAAACATCAGTGTGTTATCAACATTCTCCTCATACTAAATCCAAACTACAGTACTAGCAAGAAATTTAACCCTATCCCAGCCGAAACCAGGACAGGTACTAACGCTGTAGTTTCCCTCTGTTATTCCAAGTAACAGATCAGATAGTTATTTCAAATACGGGAAAAAAGAATATGCACTTTAATTCAACAATAACATGTTAATGTTCATCATTATTATTACCAGTTTTAATGGCCTTCTTCCCCAAGAGGTGCTTACCTTCTTGAGACAATTACCTTCTGCTTCTAAAAAGATGAAATATGTGGTGAGATGTCATATTTGAAAACATTTACTATATTAAAATCAAGTTATTTAATTTATTTCAGTATTAGTTCAAATGCCAGAAAGCGCTTCCTAACAAGTCTATAAAAACCTTTCAGGGACATTTTGGTACCGATTACACAGACGGGAGCAAGTTCTCAGTGAGGGTAAATACCA